>NC_072404.2:137726666-138029696 GCF_028858775.2 Pan troglodytes
TAAGCACCCGGACCGGGAAATTTCCATTTTCTGTTTTGGGAATAAGAAATAAAAGCGACCAAACTCTTGCCCTAATCTCCCCCCGCGGGCCCTTCCACGCGGGCAGGCTGGGATCAGAAGGACGGGTCCGAGCTCGGGGGCGCGGGGTTCCTGTGAACTCTGGGCTTGCTCGGTCCGGTCCCTGCGCCTGCTGTCCCCAGGCCCTCTCGGGAGGCAGACCGCGGCAGCGCAAAGGGGCTTCGAGGATCTCTGAGCAACGACGGCTGAGTGACCTCTTTCCCTCTCAAGCACACCTTCAAGGAGCCGGTGGACCCTCTCACCGCCGGTAGCTGCGGGCGGAGGGCGGCGCCAGACCAGGCTGGACTGTGACCCTGGGTGGCGGGGTGGCAGCACATAGACGCTTTGACCGGGCGTTTATTGCAAAAGAAGCGGGAACTCCCTTCTCCTGAGAGAGGGACAATGAGCAAGGACTAAAGAGAATTCAAGTGGAAAAATCAGTGAATACAAGAAAGACCCACTGCTGGAGCCAAGAGGTTTACATTAAGCTCTGCATGGTTCTTTCCCTTTCCAGGAATAGGCATTATTATTTTTTTTTCTTCAAGTGTTTGAAAAAATTTTCCTTCTTGACGTATTATTTAACAAACCCATTCCGGTTGGATGTTAGACGGTATTAATTATTATCTCCTGCAACACTAAGGAAACTGTCCAAATAATGTACCTGTTTACCCTTCCTCCAAATCATTTAGACGGGTATAGCTATTTCTTTTTAGACAAAATTGTTTCACTTAGAAAATTCTGCAAGAGTTGTTAGGCTTTTGACTAAATCCATTTTCTTAAAAAATAATACTTTAAAAAGAGTAATACCACATAAGATGTGGCATCCTTTAATAGACAGATGCTTGGGTGTTCATCCTAATAGTTATACCCATCAATGAACAATTATTAAGTCATTTCAAGCACTTTGCAATTAGTTCAATTTGCAGTTAGTTTGGAGGAAAAACTTAAAAATCACTTTTCATTATTTTTCAGTTACTTTATGAATTTTTTCATACATCTTTTTTATGGATCAAAGGTTGGTCTCCGATTTTCTCATAAGGATGCAAGTAGCTCCACTACCTGCCTGACTGCTATTGCCTTTGCTTTGGAAGCCACTGTGGGTGAAGAGTAGGGAACGAGCTTTTAGGACTCTCTTGGGTGTAGAAGGGAAGTAGCAGAGAACATAAAAATCTGGAAAGAACCTCAAAGGGGCTGACCAGCCAAGGAGGCCAATGGGCAGGTTAAACAGGCCAGGTCAGCAGCAAGAACCTCCAGGCCCCAAATAATTTCCCCTGCAGCATCTGCTTTTCTTCTTTATTTCTGAATTCTGTCAGCTGTCATTTCTTAGAGTAAATAAACTTTTCTTTAACAAAGGCCGACTTTTAATACATTTGAGGTCATCAGTTAGTTACACTTCAGGACAAAAGGGATGCATTATTTGGAGATGATCTGTATCAAGGAAATGGACATTTTATTGAAAGGAAAAGAAGGGTGGGTAATTACTAAGTACAGAGCAATGTGTCGTGGAACAGCAAGCTTGGGGATGGTGCCATTGGAGAGTTTGGGATAGCATGACTGGACATTTGAGGGTTTGGAGAAAAGAGTATTTGGTGTGTGAATAGAGAAGAAAAGGAGGGAGAACATTTCCAAACTGCCTTTCAAAGATAGTGAGTTGGCAGAGTTAGTCTTTAATCCCAGAAGAAGGAAGAAATTTCCTTGTTTGTTATCTTAGCCCTAGGGCCCAGAAAATGAGCCAAAACAATGATAAATAGTAACTGTAGATTAAATAGATTTTTAAGGCTAGTCTAGGTACCTAATGACCACTTATTACACCATGGGAGAACGAATCTGGAGGTCCAAGTTGTTTCATTTCTAAAGTTTCAGAACAAACGTTTTCATAAATTCAGGGATACCTCCACTTATTTTGCATTAACTGCCTTCATTTAAAAATTACTTATTAACAAATGCAGTAGCACAATCTGCCAATATGTTTTGGGAAATATTACAAAAATAATTCATAGAGAACTTATGCAACATAATACAATTATCTCTCAAACCCTAGCAAGAAAATATTTTGAGAGAACCACTACTAATGTGAATTACTAGTTAATATTACTAATATTACTAATTATTAGTTAACATTGATTACTAATATTAATAATATATGAAATATATATTTCCTCTGCTATGGAAATATGCTGTCATAGTAATTCTTTTAACAATGTATGTGCTTATTAGGTACAAAGAACAGTCAGTGTTACTATCTTTTACTCATTTGATTAAAAACAAAATATTACAAACAAAACAACTCAAGAAACAAAAACACAGAGTCAGATAGTTGGGATGTTTGAAACACTGCAAACCTCTTTTACTGCATTTGCTCTATATAAGTCTAATAAATACAGAAGTAGTTATGAGCAAATAGATTTTTATTGCCTGCAAGCTGTTATACTGGAGCAGGAGAATATGGTATCTTGACGGAAGCACACTTGCTACCCCACACCTGGGGATTACTTATAGTTGAAAGAAGAAATGTTGAGAATGGAACAAAGACACAAACCCATTGGATAATCTAGTCTATATTTGGGTTTGGCAATCCTTTCATCCCAGGAATATACCTGTAGACCAATTCAAAGTACTAAGAACCAAGATTAAAGATTTTATACACATCACAATAATAGCAAATTAAGTACAAAACAAACCTGGCACATAAATTATAATTTGTAAGGTACACACCATTTTAACAAGGATACGATAGTGTTGATGCAGTGGTCCGAACTGACTTCTCACAATGCTGCATTATGAGAAATATGTATCTCGCTTTACACAGAAAACATCATTTTGATGTGATTACAGAAAAATGCTCAAATCTTCTTTAAAAAAAAAAAGTTCATGTTCTGATCACAAGCAGAGCCAAGGTTCATTTTTAGGTCAAACTACACAAAAGAGGATGCTCTTCTCCAAACAAACAAACAAACAAAAAACAAAAGAAAACAAAAAAACCCCAAAATCTTGGCATTTCCCCTTTTACTCTACATTCAGGCTTACTTTTTAAAGAAATACAAGCATTTTTATTTGGCCAAAACAAACAATGAATGTAATTACAAGGACAAGGTTAAAAAAATAAAAAACAATGTCGATCAAGGTCTTCCTTCCTTCTGCAAAGCTGTGTGACATCAGCCTTCTTCTTCTTCGTCACTGTCTTTCATAGTAATGCCCTGAAGTCCTCCTCCTTCTGAAACAGAGGCTGTGGCCTCCTCTACTGTTAAACGTCTGTGCACAGTATCATAAGTCTTACTGTTCAGTGTTCCTTCCAACACACCCTGCAATCGAAAGTCCCTGTAGGTTTTCTGAAGAAAGAAGAGAAAATTTGCTTAGGTCACTTAGATTATATGTATGTACATAGATATATACTCAGTTGACATTTCAAAAATGATCTTGGGGAATCCACTGATAGGTTCATGTGGCTGTCCATGCCAATCATCTTCTTGGTGTATTTCTGGGGAGTAAATGGAATGACAGACTCTGGCTATTGCTTCAAACTACAATTACTATGACTACATCAAAATGTTGTTACTATCAGATGACAAATTCACTTTCCCCTCAGAACATTACTAATTGCACACAATTTACCTTTTGAACAACCTGTAGCAAAAATAAAATATGTACCTATGTAAGTTTTTAATAAGAAAGTATTAGTTTTTTTAATTGAGGGGGCTTTCCTTTAATACTGAAAAATACATTATATTTTATAAAATGCATTAATTTTGAGGGGTCAGTTGTGTGGAGGAAGAAGATTAATCCTATTATCGGTAAAAGAAGTTCACATTTTCAGCATTTCAGTGAATTATAAAATTTATTTACATGTACTACTGGGTAAAAATTTGTGTACATCTAAATGTCTGGATGAATTTTGCCCTTTTCTTTTGAAATTCCCTTGGGATGTGAAGTGCCAAATTCTGACATAAAGCTTCCATAGATGGGATAGCAAAACAAGTATTTACATTTTTTCTTAAAAGAATACATTAAAATTTGCTGTATTATGTATCAAAAATAGAGTACCATGTTATTGTTTGTACAATGATTTTCAAGACAACAACAAAATCCAAAAATATTTTTCTGTGGCACTTAAAATATTAATCTATAATGTTTCCCTTATGTTTACACTGATTGATTGATTGATTGACTGATTGAGACAGGTCTCACTCTCTTACCCAGGCTGGAGTACAGCGGTGTGATCATTGCTTACTGCAGCCTCGACCTCCCAGGCTGAAGCAATCCTGCCACCTTAGCCTCCTGAAGAGCTGGGACCACAGGTGTGTGCTACTGCGCTCGGCTAACTTTTAAATTTTTTTGTAGAGACAAGGTCTTGCCATGTAGCATAGGCTTGTCTTGAACCCCTGGCCTCAAATGATCCTCACATCTCAGCCTCCCAAAGTGCTGGGACTACAGGCCTGAGCCACTGTGCCTGGCCATGTTTACTTTTTTCTTTTCTTTTTTTTGTTTTTATTTTGACATGGAGTATCACTGTGTCATCCAGGCTGGAGTGCAGTGGCACAATCTTGGCTCACAGCAGCCTTCGCCTCCCCAGTTCAAGTGATTCTCCCACCTCAGCCTCCCGAGTAGCTGGGATTACAGGCACATGCCACCATGCCCAGCTAATTTTTGTGTTTCTGGGGTTTCACTCTATCGGCCAGACTGATCTCAAACTCCTGAACTCAGGTGATCTGCCCACCCCAGCCTCCCAAAGTGCTGGCATTACAGGCGTGAGCCACAGCACTCAGCCATGTTCACTTTTTAAAGTGTAATCTTCTTCACATATAATTTTCTGCAGCTAAACATGACTGGTATTTTATTACTACTGATTTTTAAAGTAGGAGAAAAAGTTCAGTTAGTTAAATGGGGAAACAACAAATGAAGATATTTCATTTTGTGGGATATGATTTTGTCATAATAAGCTCATTCTAAGTCATAAGTTATTATGACTAAGGTAGTACTCTCTTACACCAAAACTCACTGTAATTTGCATCAGAACCAGTGAGATAATTCTGAAAGGTATGTTTTGTCTAGATAATCTGGAAACTGATAAACATGGCATTATTACCACAAAGATTTGTGTTTATTCCTATAACTCTCTTGTAATTAAACATGTCAAACATAAAGTATTCACCTACAGATGATGCATCTAATGTAAAGTACTATTGTTCCACTAACAATTATATACTGAGTTTTTGAGTTCAACTTTCTTATTTTATTGGAATGACTTTCCTTTGACTTAGCTTAATTACCAGTAAGTTGGCCAGAGCAGATTTGAATTGTGGATCTGCAGTCCTGAAGGCTTTCTAATTTATATATAATTAAGACCGCTTTCTTATTCAATTAGCAAGCAATAACCAGTTGAGTGAGGTACCAGGCAGATAGCCTTGCAATCTCTTTCTCTGTCTTTAGAATTCATAAAATGTTATTGACACTTGGATGTTCCCTGTGGCTTCCACAAAGGTTTGGTTGGCCCTTGCTTAAGACAAGTGCCTGCCACAGAGTTCTGTTCACTTTTTCTCTCCCAGCAAAAGAAGCAGGTTATTTATGTTAACTGCATTTAATGTCATGTGGCCACTATGGAGAACACAAACACAGCCATTTTGACTATTTGAGGGTTTCACTTTTCCCCTCCCCCAAAAAATCATCCTAAGGTAAAAACTTTGCAAATAATTTCAGTCTTTAATTTTTTGTGTAACCCTTTCTGGGATTTGTTTTTTTCTTAGTGTGCAACATGAATGAACCAATTGGTGTATAAGTGTCTTTGTTTAGGGTAAAGTTGGCTATTACATAAATTTTGATGGCATCTAGGTCTCCATGGGCATAGAAGAATGGCAATCCCTGTGAGTAGTAAGGACAAGACTGCTAAAGGCAAGTAGTTTGGGTCCTGGGTAGAATACACTACTCTGCTGAACCATGCAGGCCAAGTCTAAGTGACCTGGATGGAAGGAAAGTCTGGTTATGGGCCTTCACAATTCTCTACATGTGTTATTCAACAGCTTCTTAAATTCACTGGGAAATGATCATTATAAGCAAAACCATGTAAGTTCTGAAGAATAATGAATCTATGTATGAAATTGGCTAAAAGTCTGTTTATATTCAAAGTAGAAAAAACAATTAGAACATTAAATTATTAATTCACTTTGAGTTTTATTGTGAAAATAATTATTTCTAATTATTAAATAGAGCCCTATGACTTGATTAAATGTATCAGCCCAAGAACACATTGGCTAAGCCTGGAGACTTGCCTGTGAAAAGTAAAACATGGAAAATCAAACATATTCATGAAAATTAATTTCATATTTATAGGTCAATTATTGATCATTAGGAAGAATATATTAAGATATACTGACTTACAGTACAATGGAAATGTCACTATATAATTAATAAAATTATTGTTCTTTTATGCTAAAATATTCACTAGTGAGAATACTTAAGATCTACTCTCTTAGCAAATTTCAAGTATACATTAATAAGTCACACTGTATATCTTGAGTATATAAAAATTTTTACTTTTAAAGTATACCTCAATAAAATGAAAAAATTTCACTCTTGCTTAATCTTTAACTATAAAGGTGTGTGGAAATGAGGAATAACTTTGAAAGAAACAAATCATGGGCTAATGTGGAGATTGTTATTCTCAAAACAAAGAGCTTAATAATCTATCAGCTAACACCAGGAGGCTGAATATGTAACTTCTGAAATCCTGAACACAGTAGGCATTAGCTTGAAAATATGGTTTATCATAAGGATAAACAGCTAATTGTAATATTAATCACTGCATAAAGTACAACTGTTATGTATGTGTATATATATGCATATTATATACATACATACATATATATATATATATATATATATATATATATATATATGGCAAATACATTATCCTGACTCTCTTTTCTGAAGAACAAACTTCATTTGAAAGCTCTTCAAGTCACATTTATAGAAACAAGAAACAATGGAGAACTAAGCCAATTATGAACCTATCATATTGTCCTTTCAGTTTCTTTGTAAAATAAATAACACCATATAAGAAGTGTTCTGGATCAAAATTATTTTCTCCACTGACATGTAATGTGTAGCTATAGTATTAAAATTTTGTGAGTGGCTATAATTTTACTTGTTATTTATGAGTAATCATAATTGCTATTATTGTGGCATTTTAGGTCTGGTTCTACTTTCCAGTAGATTTGCCAATTTCTGACTTTGGAACAGAACTTTCCTATTTGTGGGCCTAACAAGATTAACAAGCAGGCATAAAAATAATTTGTATTCTAATTAGACTGTAGGAACCAAAGGAATAAAGAAAATATTTTAATGTGGCTAGAAACATCATTTAATGATGTAACACAGTGGGTCTTTGAAAACTTTAGCATGTTTTCATGTATTAGAACCATCTGGAGGACTTGTTAATCTATAGATTACTGGGTTCCACCCTCGGAATTTCTGATTCAGTAGGTCTGGGGTGGGGCCCAAGAATTTGTGGTTCTAACAAGTTCCCAGGTAATGATGATAGTGGTAGGTGAGGAATGACACTTTGCAAACTACTGTGTATACTCATATATATACACATTATGTGTGTGGGTACATACACACATACATACTACTAATAAATGGTACTATAATGAAAGTAAAGGTCTTTTGTTTAAATAAATAGGTGATTCTCAATAGCTTAGAGTTATGTTTTCTGCCATAAGGTGAAATTTCTGTCCCAATTTTAAGAAAAGGTTAAACTTGGGGTAAATTTTGTGCTTACATTAGAATTTACAAAGTGTGAAAAATTATGCATAATATATTATTTTATAGATCTTACTCACTAAATATGACATGTAATTTATTAGCTTTTCTCTTGAAGAGCTAAAGTCAAAATGGCCTTGCCGAACTTATGTGATGTCTATGTCAGTAGTTTTGGGTGGTCTCCAACACTCAAACTGATTACCTTTTACATATAAGAAGGGGCATGCTTCCAAAAGGATTTGGGCAATGACAATGTATTACTTTTGTACCAGCATATAATAAAATAACTGAGACTCTCCTTACTCTTCTGGCAAATATAGTACAAAAGCCCTCACAATGATATATGATCCTAATAAATATGAAGTAATTGTATTATGATAAAACATTCATATGCTTAAGAAAATTAATGTAAAATTATTGTGAACCTACTTCCTTCAGGTAACTGTGCTGGGGCTTTATGTATTTAATCTCAAACTGTGTGTATTTGCTAGCAAATTTTTTTTATTAGTGCAAAAAAGATAAATTTATGTTCATTTATTAATCTAACTAAACATGGAAGTAAACAGTAGCACATCATTGCTAATAAGTGATACTTTTTGGTTACATCAAATACAGTTTTCTTGTATGTCAGTATCTTGCCATTATTCCTTATAGCTTAGTGGGCAATTCATATCTAAACACATTTTGTTTACCTTCACAATCTTGATGAGCGTCTTCAGCTGGTAAATATGGAGTTGGAGGTCTAATCTATCAGTCAACCACACGCAAATGACTTTCATGGAACTGCTGTACCATTGCTAGAAGGGAGAATTGGGGCACAGGGGAGGAGAACAAAAAAAGAAAACAACCTCTGCAGTATTCATTTAACAGATTCGATAATGAGGGGGTAATAAAACACTCTGAAATGACCACAGATCAGCACTTGAAGTCAATAATGCTATAATTTCCTGTTAACAGAATTGTATGCTTTGCTAGAAAATCTGTTAAGTTGACTAGGCTGTTCTTTAAATGAATTAACGTTACAGTCTTTCAGCTGTAACATATTCACGGAAACAGTGTTTTTGCACTTTGCAGCCTAGTGGCCTGCTTTGTAATTTGTAAATAACAAAGGATCCTAAATACATGTTATAGGACTGAATGGACAGCCAAGCAGCAGGAAAAAAGAGGTAAATTATTTTCAAAGGAAAATTTTCTATTAGCCTGCATGTTAAATAAAAATCAAAAAGAAGATGTGTTATGCTATAAGTCATGTAGTCAATACCTAAAATTACATTTTAAAGTAGCGATGGCAAAAAAAAAAAAAATCTACAACTTAAACAGTAATCCTCAATCACACCTTTATCAATTAAATATTTACCAAGCTCTTTTAAAACCATCTAAAATAAAGATTTATTGAGATCTTAGGAAGAAACATTATCAAGATTGAATTTTTGTAAGAATCACAAAATAGGTGTCAGTTGACCAAATTATGAATGAAAAGGATGTGTTTCATTTTGTATTTTTGGAGGGTCCATAATTTTTCTGCTTATTACAACTCTCTTAAGAGAAAAACTGAAATTCTTCTTTAATGCAATTTTCTGCTCCTATATGTCTGTCAGTCTAGTAAAAGAAAATATTGTTCCTATTTTCAAAAAAAGACAATCTGCCATTACAAATAACATTTTTAAGGGACACAGTGATTCAGAGCTAGGTTTAGATAACACTCTAAGAATAATGCTACTCATTCAGATAAAAGTGAGAAATATCAATGTCCACTCAGCATTTAGAAAATGACAAAAGAGTTTTGAAAGACAGGAGATTTTGTGCCTTGCTTGTATACACAAACATAATGACAGTCCAGATCACATATGTGTGTGCATATGTTCTTAAGAATTTAAACACAGAAAAAAAATTAGAAAAAAAATTTTCTCTACATAATAAAACCATAAATTCAACTTCTAAAATAAATTTTCACTGATCCAAGTCTGAAATTCATCTGGATTTATATTTATTAACATTGATCCAATACAATTTAGTTTAACAAGAAATGGTATTTTAAGTATAAATTAAAAATGAATTTTACATTTTACCATGCTTATTTCTATTAATTTGTTAGTATAATGAACATATATGCATCAAATGAGATAAGCTAATTTAAATGGATAACCGATATACTAAATAATAGCAATCAAATGGATAAATAAAAGCTTCAAGTTTTAAAAATGTGAGATGGACCATGATTTTTTAAAAATATGTTATTCCTGTATCTAATTTTGCTCCTTCCTAATGAGCACTTTCTTAATATTCAGGACATGTAAAAATTTCAGCAGTTCTATAAAACAAGACAGTCATACTCCAAAATCCTTAAAAAAGTAAACTTGCAGTAAATTCAATACTTTAACTGGCATGTTAAATCTCAAAATCTTTTATAGATACTTTAATTTCTGACACTAAATTCTATGCTACTTATTTCAAATAATTTACAGCTTCAACTTCTTGATTTCTATTTTAATACAGGCACTCACTCACAAGTATTGGTGATATTGAATATGAGTACAGTCAATTGAGGCCCTTCTACCACACCGCACTCTAGATAATTTGAAAGTGAAAATATTGTCATAATGGATGTGACTCTTAAAAATTACAGTTATTTTGCAAGGGATAGTAAATATTTCTTTCTTGTTGAAGGAGAGAAACTATATATATTTTACGAAGCCTAACATAACATACTAGTTACTCTGTTAGACTGCGCAGTTACTGTAACTTGGTAAGTTGTATAAATTTGAGGGAAATGAAAAAACTTTCTTAAAATTACTCTATATGCATCTTTATGTTCTTGAAAATCCTTATATAATTTAAAATTAACTTCATTTTTCCATTATATATAAAATGGTACTTAAGTGATAATTGAAAAGACATATAATGTAACACAGAAATCATTTATATATAACTTATTTAATACAATGCCAAAATAATAATTTTAGAGAAAAATAATCTTAGAGAAAAAGAATTTGGGAATAAAATGATCTAAAGTTAACTACAAAAACAGAAAAAGAGAACTATTATTAAGTAAAATGTTTAAGCTATTTATCATCATCTTACTTTGAAGGACAATAAATTGTTCTATCAGCAAAAGCTTCTAAGAAAAAAATTATTCTATCAAATAAGAAAAAATTATTCTATCAAATAAGAACGTATATTTTGGCTCCTAAGTCAAAGCATTTTCAAGACACATTTCAAATTAAGCAAATGATTAAGGAAAAGCAGCAACTTAGCTCAGAATATTTGCTGCCACTAAGAATAGGCTAACAACAACAAAAATCCCATTATGACTGCTTTCTTGTATACAGTAAAACGCAGACACACACACACACACACACACACACACATGCACGCACACACCTTAAACAAACAATGAGAGCCACCAGACAGAAACCTCTAGCACTTTCTTATTTCTAGTGCTGGGATTAATACGTCCTCCTTTTGAGTACTGAATATGGTAGGTCCCATTTTCTCACACTGAGAAAAAAGTCAAAGATAGGTTCTCTCCATTCCCCAATCCCCTCCACCAAACCAAACCAAACAAAAAATTGGAAAAGGGTGAATGTGCAGTAAAGTCTCCATGTTAGAAAGTGCCTTCTCACTTTGGAAAAGTTAATTTTATAAAACAACTTGGTTGACCATTCACTTTTCTCCATAGGGGATGAAAAGGAAGGGGTGCCGCAGCTTGCACAGAAGGTATGGGAATGGCATTACTGCTTTATTCTTTGCCTTGGTCTACACAGGAATAAAGCAGTAAGTGTGTATTTTACAAATTTTTTATACATCAATCCATGACAGCAGCCTACCACTTTAGCAAAAATATGTTTTTTTCTTCTTTTTGTGGTTCATTCAACTCCTGTAAGGGCATGTGTTACTCACTGCATTTTCTTGAGATATCTCTTTTAAAGCAAAAATAGAAGAAAGGGAAAGGCTAGGGTTGACTCTGTGAGACCCCTGTATTTATTCACACTTATTGTGCATGACTGTAGACTGGTAAATCATATTAGCAGCCCGTCTCCCCATCAAGCTGCTACTTGCTTTCCAGCCCTGGGAAGGTTCAACAAATCAACAGGAGCACGGAAAACAGAACATCAGTCTAATCTAGTGTTTAAGGTGAAGTTTTCAAACCCAATCTAAGAAGATCTTTAGAGCAAGCAACAAGCTGAAGGGCTCAGAAGGTGGTATTGACAATGAAAGAGTGTTGAAATATTGAGAAGCGCAGCACTTGTGCATTTTTAATAACAAGAGGGTCAACAAGGACACAGCTCCCTCAGTGCCAGGAGTTGCCACTGACTATGGAAATTGCCACACCAGGGCTATAAACGCTTGCAGTTCATCAGCTTTCTTAAACAGTTCATCAGCTTTCTTAAACACCCTGAACCCCCTCAGTGGACCTTTAGTCTTGAATTAACAAACCAAAGCAATGAAAGAGGGTGCAGTCTGAATGGCTGGCATTGATCCCCAACTGTGTCAGCACTGCTACAGGCCCTGAAAAACTCTTTCCATTGTCAATAGAAATTGACAAACCTCATCTCCTAAATAGTGCAGCTGAGCCGGGCGGGATCCACGCAGCTGTAAAGGGCTCTGCTCTTGGGGCCGGGGAGCACTAACAATAGAACAAGCATGAGCTCTTTGTCAGTCCCAGACTCGGCAATTTTCTAACAAGGATTAAAGTTGTTTCTCCGCAGAGCTGGTGAAAAGAGATTTAGCAACATACCGTGCTTTCTTCATGCAAGTTAAAGAGAAGTAGTTAAGGAATTTCATTATTCTGTTGACTAGTGGAAATACAAAACAAATATATTAAATATGCACAACTCTCCTTTTTACCTAATTTATAACATTTTGAGGATGATTCAATTAAATATAACATGTATTGCCTGGAAACAAGCACTTCACCTTTATTTTGGAAGTTTTATTTTTAAAAAGTCCAGCTGCTTGCCACCTGGAATGAGGTCTCAATACATACTAATGCACAATGCCTTTAGACCCTCCAAGGCTGATATTCCTAAATCTGAATCACAAGACCACATAGGGTTTATATATCACGGCTGCTTCAAGCAAATGATTTTTGTCAGAATGCGGCTTCTGATGATGATGGCAAGGTAAAAATAGCTGCTTCGCTAGGGCACAAATCTGTGATATATTTTCTACTTAAGTGTTTAGCTTTTTATTGATTATGAATTGGTACAACTAGTTGATGTATTTTTATTCTTCTCCAGCTATGCTTGTCTCAATAGGTGACAAAGAAAAGAAAAGAAAAAGAACCAGAGAACCAACACTTTTTAGTGAATTAAGACCTGAAATGGCTAAGTTTCCAGATTATGTATTTCTTCATTTATTTCAAAAGAATCTGTATGTTTGGCAAGAGTTGAGTCCTTGTGTTAAAATGAAATAACGCCAAGAAAATCTCACCTTAGGAAATATGTACCTTTTAAATATAAAGTTAAATGAAAGAACAAACAATATTTGTTAAATGATGAAGGCTTGGATAAATTTGATAAATATAAGCCATCCTTCAGGATCATTTAGTAAAGAGCAACAAAATATTTAGAAACATTAATGCACTACAATTTCACCAGTATATTAAAAAGTAAATATGAATGCTTCATTATACATTGAGTGTTCATTTTGTCAACAGTACATCTATTTAATGCAACTAAATTTGTGGCTCTGTTTCACTCATTTCCCATGTCTAAACACTAAAACGCAAATGTTATATTAATGGTAAATTTAATATAATAATGTCAAGGTTTTTCTATCCTGTTCAAGGCACCCCACTGAAACTATCAAACCTGGGTTCCATAAAACCAGACCCCCAGGCACAAGCATTTTGCAAGTTCTGAGTGTGAATATTTTCCTGGCTTGGAATAGGAGTAAGGGCTATATTTAAGGAAAAGTGAAACCAGCCTATTAGGTTTAAAAATACAGGAAGTGTTTAACCCAACCTATGCCAATCAACATTCCCAGCTCAATCCAGAGGCACTCATGGTAGGGGAAGAGAAGAGACTTGCATCTGGACATGGCAGCCGTGGGCTGGTTGTCAACACACCAGAGAAGAACACAAATGCAGACCCCGTGAGGGTGGGCAGTGCTAGCCCCTTTTATGCTACTATTTGCTTGATTGAGTCTGTTACGCACCTTCTCTATGCCTCAGCTTTCTCATCTGTAATATGTGGGGTAGATTATATGAATCTATCTTTAAAATACTAAGATTTGAATGCTCTATAGAAATACTGTGAGTTTAAATTTGACTTACAGGAAAAGGCATGATGAGCTTGTGATTCTTGTAAAAATGAATGGAAGAGAAAAACCCAGTTGTCATTCTGTTTTTATATGTTGCTTCAATACACCTTTATTCTTCCAGAATAAAGAAAAATCATCTAGAGTTCCAGAACTTTCTATTGTCTGTTATTTTTTTTTAACTTATTCATCTGGCCTCTTAATGTATAGACATAAAAATGAAACAATAAAGTATACTGAGGAATGAGATTTATAAAGAACTGTGAATTACAGATAGTGTTTTTATTAGTATTATTTTTATGAATTCTAATTATAAAGGCATCTGATATTTATTTTATCCTTCATAAGAAGTTTAAGTGATTCAGTTAAAATTTCATTTAGGCCAGTGCCTGTAATCCCAGCACTTTGGGAGGCAGAGGTGGGTGGATCACTTGAGGCCAGGAGTTGGAGACCAGCCTGGCCAACATGGTGAAACCTCATCTCTACTGAAAATACAAAAAATTAGTTGGGTGCTGTGGCGTGTGCCTGTAATCCCAGCTACTTGGGAAGCTGAGGCAGGAGAATCACTTGAACCTGGGAGGTGGAGGTTGCAGTGAGCTGAGATCACGCCACTGCACTCCTGCCTGGTTGATACGAGACTCTGTCTCAAAAAACAAAACAAAACACAAAAACAAACAAATAATTCATTTAATTCTTATGATAACCTTGATGAAGTGGGTGTAATTATTCCCATTTTGCATATCTGGAAACCGAGTTTACAGAGGCACAAAACTGAGTTTAGATTAAGCAATTTACTTATTCAAGTTTATACAATGAGTATGACTTAAGTGGTAGGGTAAAGATTTATATCTTATATTTATATTCCAGAGTCTGTGCTCATAACTCCTGTGTTATTTCACTTCTCTACAGAAGGACATCTGGATTTCTGTTTGGTCAATAACACCTTTGATTCTTAAGAGTAGTTTGGTGCTTCTAGCAGAAGAAAACTAGGAAAAGTGTCATTAGCATTTGTGGTCCTTACTGACAGTCACTGCAACATAGGATTATGCACAAATAGAGAAGGTACCTATTAATTATTTCCAAAAAAGCCCATTCAATTTTTTTTGCAGGTTGAAGCAATCCACATTTCTAAAGGTTAAATGTATCTGTAAATCCAATAACGTAATATACAATGTAAATAAATTCTTCAAAGAATCACACTCCCTATTAGGATAACCAGTCAAATGGCTATTATGCTATACATCTCATATACTCTCTTAAGACTCATTTTAAAGTGCTATATACCATAATGATTAAAAACACTGGAAAATATTTGTTCTACTGTAGCCAAACCATGTAATGTGGAAAGACGATCCTTGGTTCTTCCATAGTAGAACTCTATATATGTGACTTTCTTCATCATCTTTTTTTTTTTTTTTTCAATCAGAACAGAGAAGCATGTGATTCATGCTGCTTTTTTCCATGTTGAATAAAGTCATATTCAGGGCAATTTTCATTTTTTAACTCCATCAGGAAGTTTGCAAATTAAGAGTATCATGTCTATTAAGGAATGAAAAGTGTAAAAAGTGCTAACATTGGGAAGGTTGGTATAAAATAGGCACCTAATAAATGCTTGTTGAATGCTGAAAAACTTTCCTATCTTTGGCATTCCATACTTCATCTTTTAAAAAATACATGAATATAATAACAGATATTTCCAGATGAATTAGATCCTCTTCAGTTACATAACACAATAAGTTCAAAAACAGGACAAGTTCTGTAAATTGGGAGCTGCACAAGCTCTTTCCAGTTCACTACTACTTTCAAAATACCCTTCATTCCAAAATGTCCTCAAAGAGATAAACTATCTCTTTCTTCAAACTACATGAGAAATATTAAAAAAATAATGTTCTTTATTATCAAATAAGCAAGTGCCTCTGCAAGTTTATTCTGTGGCGCCTTTCCTAGTACTAAAAAGACTAGTAATTGGAAAGTGAAAATTTCAGACAATCAGTTGTTCTGCCCTCCCTTTCTTAGTGTCCTTGATGGGATGCATACTGGTTTGCCTAATCTTTTGAGTGAAGTCACCAGTTAATGGTTTGGCTCATTGATAAATCCAGTTATAATGGTGTATGTACTAGTTTGGGGTGCAAACATCACCTTTATGAATGATTCGTTTAGGCAATATGAAATTTTCATCTGGTTGACTTATTTTGAACATAGTATATAAAATTTTGGTAAATATTGCTTTTTAAATCCATAATGTAGGATTTATATAAAAGTATATTGGACTCTTGGAACTGCTATTAAATGGTACAACTTAGTCTTGAGATAAAACTCATGCCTGAGAATGAGCTGTTAGCATTTCTGCTTTCAGTTTCTGCTTCAGTTTCGTTATAAAAATGGGACACATTCCAAAATCTTCTTTTAAGAGTGTCCTAAGGACGGGAGTAGACAGCTACCTTTCTGTCTCTGAGTCACGGTGCAGTCCCCCAGGAACCTTTTTCAGCAAACTGACCCACCTGCAGCTCTGCCACATGCTAGGCTTCTCTATACCTTCGGTCTCTGGGCATGCCCATTCCTCTCTCTGGACTTTATTCCCAACTACATCTCCCTGTCCAGATTCATGTCAGCCTTTAAGACTCAGCTCAATCATTCATTATCTCTGCTTCTTAGCCAATACTATCTCTTACTAGGTACAATTAGGGGCTCACCTATTTTCTCCTCCTAGAACTCTATACAGGTGTCTATAAAAATATTGCACAATGTAGTTCATGTCTCCCTCAATCAGCTGTGAGTATACACAAGGCTTTAACTGAATCTTACTTGTATCGCTATCTCCAGCCCTTAGTAGAATGTCTAGCACAGAGCATGCATTCAATTTTCATGAAAAGACTGCATGCATTTAGATATTTATAAATATAAATTTATATATATATATATATCATATCTATAATAGTAGACAGGCAGCTTTTCAATAGACAAAGGACAGATGAATACCAGAGCCAGATTCACTGTTGACTTGAATCACATATTTCCTTAATAGAAAAATAATTAAATACACGTTAAAGCTGTAGAAATCATTGAAAAGTAAACAGTCACATTTGGCCAAAAAAATTTAAGACAGGACTCAAATGGGGCTTAAAATGTGACAGTCTAATTTTATTCTAGGTGATGAATGAAATAAAAGAGAAAGTACTATAAATTGATAAACTTTCATATCTATGTACATATATGAGAATCCACACACACACACACACTCACTCACAAAGGTATGCTAACACTATGAGTTCAGATGTTGATGTACACAGCCGAAGCAGGGAGCTGCCTCTCTAGCATATGCTCAGGTCTATTGGTACCCATTCTGAGGCCATGGGGTGTATTAGGAGGCATGGCTGGATGTGCTGCCTGTGCATTTTCACCACTAAGTGACATGTCCTGGGTGCGTTCTACACTTGTTGGCTTCGTGAGCTGTTTTTAAAGAAAGGCAGAAAAATATTGTTGCTGTGGAAATAGTGACTTCTGTCTGTAGGGATATAAGAGCTTGTTTGGGAGCTGATATAAGCCTGGCTTTTGAGCTAAGAACCTAGGAAGAATAGAGAGCAAGAGTGTGCTCTTATCTCACAGTCACGTCATTTGATGCAGGTGCTAGAACTGGATACAAACTTTGTGTTGGCTCTAAACCTTTAGCAAGTTTACAGTCATCCACTTGAAGCAGAGGGAGAAATAAATAAACAATTTAATAGATTAATTATTAGTATCTATTTTGAAACAGTATTGACTTTCAGTTCACCAGAGTACTTCCATTTAAAAAAAAATCTGTGGATAGCTATTCTGCAGATAAAAAAGTAAAACATTTTATGTGGAAATAAAAATTTTTCAAAAATACCCATTTGGTAAGCTCCCTTGGGGCAAGGACTTGGTCTATCTTGTTTAATACTGTATTCCCAGCCTCTAGCAAAGTGTGTGGTCTAAAAAGTGTTTGATAAATATAGGTTCAATTAATAAATAATTAATAAGAGGGGTTTCAACTTTCTATTCTCACTAGATTCCTATTGAGTAATTGTGACATAGATAGCCATCTCTATGGGCAAAGCCAAGGCCTGAAGTTTTAATCTCAACATTTCCCACCATTTTTTACACATAGTAATTGAATGAGTTTGTTTTCTAGATCTTCTAATGTAAAACACCATTGAAATGGATATTCTATATGAATAAACACGTACTTTTACTGCCTCAAAAATAAATATTCTACATCATTAAACTTATACATTTATTGCCTATCTTTTTTTGAGATGGAGTCTCGCTCTGTCACCCAGGCTGGAGTGCAGTGACACAATCTTGGCTCACTGCAACCTCCACCTCCCGGGATCAAGTGATTCTCCTGCCTCAGCCTCCCGGGTAGCTGGGATACAGGCATGTGCCACCACACCCGGCTACTTTTTGTATTTTTAATAGAGATGGAGTTTCACCATGTTGGCCAGGCTGGTCTCAAACTCCTGACCTCAGATTATTGCCTATCTTTAAGTTATGTAGCCAGTGAGAGAAAAAGTCAACAAAAACAAATATAGGGAATATATGGAACTATAGAGGTCAGTAGAGCAAAAGTATGGGAAAGTTATATATTAGAATGAATAAATAGAAGGCTTGAAAGAATCTTGTTCAGCCACGTTCAAATACTGCATCCTATCCTTGACTCTAAACCCTAAGCATGACAGAGAACACTTTGAGAAGTTTCAAAGAACAGCCACAAAGATGATTAAAGGGCTAGAAAAAAAGGCCTACAAAGTGCAGTTAAACAAATAGGGATTATTTATACTGGAGTAGACAAGTATGACAGGTACCTTAATAACAGTCTTCATATTTAGGAGGGATTATTCCTTAGAGGATGCTGGCTACCTGCCTTTTGTTCTCCAATGAGAGAAAAAAGAGAAATGGGTTTAAAAATCAGCATGAAGAATGTAGGTGAGGTAGGGGTGAGAACTTTTTCCCCTCCAGTGAAATATTTTGTCCATATTAAGACAGCAAAATTTAGATGATGTGTTATCTAGGGCTGTGCTAAGATCAAGAAATTCAGGGCTCTCTCTTACAGGTTAGGTGTTTATATGAAAGTTTAAAATTATTTTATATATAGTTTCCTGCCAATGCATTCAATAATCACATGTAATGATAGTTCTGCTGGTTCCTTACACAGATTTTTTTTCTTGGATTTAGCCAACACTGGTGACCTGGCTGCCACTGCTGTGCCCACTTGTGAATGGTCTGACCTTGCAGAAGGCGTGATTCACAGAGGGGAGTACAAAAGGCCAGCACAGAAAATGGCTTTAAAGCCACCATACCATTTGTTTAAGAAGTTAGGATGGAAGAGATGGAGGGTAGTAGCTATCTGTTCTCTGAAAACATTGCAGTGATCAACTGATAGAAATGCTGGTCTCAGGGGAAGCCTGGACATTTCCATGAACAAGGCACTAGAGACCAGTTGAAATGCAAGCATGCAAAGTCACAGGCTCTACATATAGAGGTCAGAATTTCTAGACCATCTTAAAGATGAAAGATACATGAAAGCAATGCTAAATAACTTTCAAATGCTCAACATGTTCCTTATAATCAATTCAACAGTCTCTTATAAAATTGGTAGAGAGAATATTCTAATTTCTTGAGTGACTTAAGCCTTTGTTACTGGCTCAGGTGGATGAATGCAAATATACATTATGCAATTGGTGTTTAGAAAAATTTCTCCACGAAAATGAAAGTTGTGTCACCTTCCATTCATCAAAGACAGTTTTACTATTGTTAAGAGAGCTTAGGTGATCAACATTTTTCTTTTTCCTATTCAAGCAAAATCCTCTGGTCAGTTTGCATGTGGAATTTCTTTTTTTAATTCTGAGCACAATTAAAGGTGAGTTAAGGCTCTGGTGGAAATCTAAAGAGCATCAGCAAATCTGAGCACTGCTCAGCTTTTGAATTGCTTTTCTACTTCTCAGTTCTTTTAAATGGTTTTCTATGGCAGGAACATTTTTCTTAATTAGTCACAGCTAATTAGTGTTCTGGCATAGACAAGTAATCAGAAATGTCAGAGCTGCAAGGCTACATCTCCCTAATCCTTTGATAATAATTTAGCCTCCTGGGAGGGCCCCAAGCTGCGGTAAGTAGTGACTGACAATAAGGCAAAATTAGGTGGGCAGCAGACCATTAGGATAGAAAAATAAAAAGCACTACCAAATCCTGCTGAGCACCATCAGGCAACTAACTGCACTGCCAGATGAGGTGCCTGTTTAAGCCTGTGTTGTTAATTAGCTGATTCTACCAGACCTGCCACATATGTCCAGGTGCCTCATGCAAAGATGTGTATTTCTGGGAATGTGCCAAATGACAATTGTGTTCCACGATCACATTTCAAGAATCTAAGCAAGAAGCCCACATATTTCTTGAACATTCTTTTGAATTATCAAAGAAATAAGACAAACAAGCTATTAATACACTTTCTGGTTGAGTTTCTTTTAGGCAATTGGGCATGCTTATCTCAAGTTTCTCAGGTTTTAATTCACCAAAGCTCTGATTCAAATGAGGGCCTTTGGCCTCTCTGAACCACGTCTGGACTTGCCAAAGCTATTTTGGCATACACTATACATCAAAAGTTGATCCTTTTATAAATTCTTACACTTACAAATAATAACTTAACATTACAATGAGGATTATTAACTCAAAGGAACCAGACAGCTGTAATTCGAGAGCAGAGGTTTTAAAGAGAAACAAACTTTAAGGGAAAAAAAAAAAAAAAAAGCTGAGGAGCAGCTCTGTATGGCATCTACTGAGGCAGAGAAGACAATATAGAAACAGGCTTGACTATGACTATCTTAAAAGAGGTCAAACAACTTCAGTGTGAGTCCAAATACCATAAGTAAACCAAAGCAGGATTATATACAATGAAACACAACAATGACAACAGCTGGAAAACAATGTGTTAAAAGCAGCTAAGTAACAGATTGCTACAACATGTGAGATGAATAAGACACTGCTCCTATCATATATATAACCAATTAGTCAAACTTTTTATCCACCTTTAGTACACAATGAGGTACTGAGGTACACAACACAACAATGTTTATAAATAAATTGCCTCAGCTGGGTATGGTGGCTCATGCCTGTAATCCCAGCATTTTGAGAGGCTGAAGTGGGCAGATTGCCCGAGCTCAGGAGCTCGAGACCACCCTGGGCAATGTGGTGAAACCCTGTCTCCACTAAAGTACAGAACATTAGCCAGGCATGGTGGCACGCACCTGTAGTCCCAGCTACTTGGGAGGCTGAGGAAGAATTGCTTGAGCCCAGGAGGCAGAGGTTACAGTGAGCTGAGATTGCGCCACTGCACTCTAGCTTGGGCTACAGAGTGAGACTCTGTCTCAGAAAAAAAAAAAAAAAACAAACAAATAAATAAATAAGTAACCTCAAACAGCCTCAAGTACCTCACTGTACTCATATCATACATCCCTTTCTATTGACGGAAAAGGAAAATAATGGCTATGACATGGGAATAATATTAGTATTTGAGTGTTGATAGGAAAATCATGGTTGGACATACTGGTACAACAGTTAATTATTTATATTTGAGTACTTTTATATAAAAATAAGACCAAAGTGAAAATACCCTAATGGGAATCTATACTAATTTGTGAAGACCATATAACAACTATACAGTTATTAAAAAGTGAAAAATAATTGAAAAGAGGAAAACTGCTATTTTAAAACTGACATTCACATATAAGAAAGCGTCCCATTTTTCTTTTTGAGACAGGGTCTTGCTCTGTCACCTAGGCTGTAGTACAGTGGTGTGGTCATAGCTCACTGTAGCCTCAAACTCCTGGACTTGGATGATCCTCTCGCCTTAGCCTCCGAAGTAGCTAGGACTACAGGAACATACTATCATGCTAGGCTAATTTTTTTTTTTTTTTTTTTTTTTGTAGAGACAAGGTCTTGCAATGTTGCCCAGGCTGTTCTTGAACTCCTAGATGTAAGTGATCATTCTCACGCTGACCTCTTGAAGTGTTGGGATTATAGGCATGAGCCATCCTGCCCAGCTAGAATTCTTCTATAATATCGTAGAATTATAAGACATGCAAGAAGGCAAAGACGGTCTTCCATCTCAGTGGGTTCCAGCCTGCATTCCTAGTAAACAGGCTGATTACATACACAAAGAAACTGGCTCAAATAATATGACTGAAAAAGTACATTATCAGCTCTAAATACATACAAAGAAGTGTATTGTGAAAGTTCTATTTAATGGTCACTTTTATCCATGTTTTGTTGATTTCAACTGTGTATTGTGAAAGTTCTATTTAATGGTCACTCTTATATAACCAAGTGTATTGTGAAAGTTCTGTTTAATGGTCACCCTTATCCATGTTTTGTTGATTTCAACTGTGTATCGTGAAAGTTCTATTTAATGGTCACTCTTATCCATGTTTTGTTGATTTCAACTATTCTTAGGAAATCAACATTGTAATAAACAGTCTTTAAATACATTAAGAATAGCAGTGTTAATCTTACCAAGAATGAGTAAATTCTCACTTCAAAAAGTTTGGGCATTGATGTGAAACACTAGCTCAAAAGTTCCGGGCAGGCCGGGCATGGTGGCTCATGTCTGTAATCTCAGCACTTTGGGAGGTGGAGGCAGACAGATCTTCTGAGGTTAGGAGTTTCAGACTCGTCTGGCCAATGTGGGGAAACCCTGTTTCTACTAAAAATACAAAAACCAGCCAGGTGTAGTGCTGCACACCTGTTGTCCCAGCTACTCTGGAGCTGAGGCAAGAGAATCATTTGAACCTGGAAGTGGAGGTTGCAGTGAGCCGAGATTCCACCATTGCACTCCAGCCTTGGTGACAAGAGTGAAACTCCATCCAAAAAAAATAAAGTTCTGGGCATTTCCCCCTTTCTTAAAATTTGGGAGTCCAGAGGCAAACAAGAGCATGTAAGTGCAAAATCAGTTTCATTTTGAGAAGCACATTCACTTATAATATTTTCATTATTTTCTTTTTATCTTACATTAATAGTCTACTGAATCCATTTATATAGTATAGGTCAATTTTACTCAAAATGTTTAATTTAGAGTTTCTTCACTGGAAAGTAAGTATTCTTTTCACAGAAAGTCCTGGGAAATTAAGCCTTTATAAAACGCTGTTTGGATGAATATAACTGATTAACTATCATTTAAAGAATTACTTTAAATTTTACAAGACATCATAACATTAAAAAAATCTTGTGGAGATGAAACTCCTCCACAATTAAACATTTAATCAATTTATAACAAAGAGCATGTTTAATCTGCATGATTTACCAATTAAATATTGTACCCTGATGTGTCTTCAGCAACATGAGAGCTAAAATGAGATAGTTTCCAAGGGATTCAAGGTGGGCAGTGCCCAATAAATGCACAATGGTTTAGAGAGTTAGGTAGGTTTAGTGTCTATCTTGAAAAATAAGATGCGCTTCAGTCAACTCTCAATTGCCTCCACATTTCAACATTCTTGGACCTTAGAAAATGACAAGAGAAGTGCTGTTGTGGTCATTACTACAGATGTCAGTTTTGACTTCTGAAAAATCACCCCTTTCCAGCCCAGAGAGCCAAAGCTCTGAAGAAATGTACCAGGATCTCTGCTGACACATGGACACCTGTGGCTTGTGCTACATGTTCTGAAACCTGAGAGAGTGAGCAGCCACTCTGCCTGGGAAGAAACATCACAGTAGGCATTAAAAATGGAATTGAAGAATTAGAAAATCTTTGTCATACTTTTTATATTGGGATCAGGTTGAAGATGGTTTTGATTTGATAAAAATTTTAAAAAGACTGCTCACAATGATGCCTTATGTGTTAAAAAAAAAAAAAAAAAAAGGACATTGGTGTAAGAGAGAGAGCCTCAAAGCAGAAAAACTTTCTTTTGGTATATTCATGATCTTTCCTACTACAGGATAACTTCTTTCAGTTTTTCTTACCCAATAAGTCACTTTTTTAAAATTGGAAAAGTAAATGTAATATCTAGATTATAAACTTAGCATGTGCCTCAGTGGTCACGTGAGAGGCAGAGATATCCTCTGTTTAAAACATCCTGGTCACCTAGAAACACTGAGTCTGAATACAGAATATACATATTGCAACTTTTTAAAAAAATTTGGGTTTCAGAACCACAGTGATAGATATACACAATGTCATATGGCATAGCTATTTTTGTAGATAGATTTTCTTTTCTATTAATCTACTGCACATGCTACTGCTTCTTTGGTGGGACACCTTGTTTTCACATGGCTATCACAAAATAACTTAGAAATTACTATACTGAAGTACAAGACCCTTTATGCAATCAGTCCAGTAATTTCGGTCATCATTGCTAACATTAAAACTAAAAAAAAAAAATTGGTTTAAAATCTGGAAGAGTTTCAGAAATCATCTGGAGTTCCAGACGAACATCTTTAGTTTACACGTACTAAGTAAACTGAGTCTTACACAGATGGCATAACTTTTTCAAACTCACCCAGATATTTAATGGCAGAGCTGTGGTTGGAACTCAAGTTTCTGCATTCTCAGACCAGAGCTCTTCCCATAACACTATTTTATCATTTCAAATTTTGTTAAGTCAGAGGTAAGGTAGAGAGAGCATAGACTTTGAAACTTGAGAAATACGATTTCAAAGTTTGACTCAAAAATCCACAAGTCACTTATCTTCTCTGAGTGGGAGATGTTTTAACCTAAAAATAGGGATAAAATGGGATTGACGGGATCTAGCCTAGGAGCTTGGAAATGATATAGGTGAAGCACCTAGAACATTCCCTGGAACAAGGAGGTGGCCAGGAAATGGTAGTGGTGAAAACTACAGCTATTATTTTGATAGGTTGAAAAGATGAAGGATGTACCTTAAACAAACTTAGTTTTCCCTGTTAACATCATGGACCTGCCATAACTTATTTATACTTTTAAAAAGTTATTTCTGTTTTAAGCAAAAAGTGTTTTGTAAATGTGACTACTTATGAGGTGAATATAATGCCTTCACATTCGTCCTAATGTTAGCTTTTGTGACCCTCAAAGGATACTTTTAATTTTAATATTTCAAGATTTGATGTAAAAAAATTAAAGATTATCCTATTTATGACCTTTAAGGTAATGCAGATTTTATTCATTTCCTCTCTCATAGTTTGACATTAATGACTTATTATTGGAGATGGGAATGATAGCAGCAGTGCAGAATACCCCAGAAGCAGATTTTATACGGTAAATGGCTGTGTAGGTTGTACACTGAAAACTCTTGAAGATATCAATCTCATTCCAAAAACAATGGGCACGAATCTAGGCCAATGTCATGTTTTTGGTCTTAAGCAATAGCAGCTTATTTAAACCAAATCCTGGGGTATTTCATCACAAAAATCAGGAACAATCAAGGTGTTTAAATGATCAAAAAGTTATAGAGGTCAGGGATACTGTGAGTAGTTAGTTACTACACTCAGGGAAAGTTCCACAAACTTTTTAACACAGCTGCATCACCTGCAAAGATTATTTAGTATTACATGCTTTCCAAAAATGTTGGGGGCAGGGTGAATATGTTTTGCAGACTAATTGTTTTATATAAAAATAGTGTTATATGTGGCATTTCCAAAACTAAGTGAATTTCTTGAAGAGTTTAAGCCCTCATGTTGCATGACCCAGAAACTGTAGCCCTTGTTTTCTAATCTGGGTTGGTTAAAACCACTAAGTTTTAATTCAGTATAATGTGTGTGTAAGCGTGTTTTCACTTGCATCTGAAGTTAACAAGATCCATTTACTTACTTATATAGGAAATACTCTAATTGGAATAGCAAAAGTTCGTCATGATGCCTGAATGAAATTGTTCTCTTCAATCTTTTATCTGTAATAGGCTAAGGTTGCTAACAGTATTTATAGGGTCATTATTTTCAACTGTTTTTTGACACCTAACAATATTATTTTAGGCTCCAGCCAAGTGGATTTCCAATAATTACATAATGTCTCTCAGTAATGATCTGTTGCTTAAGATACACATTCTACTTTACCTTTCAACACGTACTTGATAACCTCTCATTTTCTAACTGTAATTGAGGCAAATTCAGTCTTGGCTAATTAGGGGCTTTTAGTATCCCCTCATACATGTTATTCCTGATGACAAATCAATAGAATTAGGGTCTATTTTTATTTTTAAATAAAGTAATAAAAATGTGCAATTTAAAAATATTAGAATGTTTAAGGACACTACAATTATTTTACAAATAACAAGTCCAGTGTTCTACCGGGGATATTCAAAATACAAAACCTTCACAACCAAAACAGAATGGTTGCTTATTAAGGGTTACTTTTAGACCCATAGCCATGTCAGATGCTTAGGCATTGAATGAAAGTATATATAACCAAGGCAATTAAACTAGTGTTATATTTTAATGTTGGCCTCCTTAGAGCCACTTTAGTTTCCTCTGTCTGTTATCGTTGCCACATAGAAAGTCTTCCAAAGAACTTCAGTGAATGAAGAGGAGTTGGAAGTAGAGAATAACTTCAAGGAGAAAAAACTTCTACCTTTATAATGAACTGATGGCAAGAATGGATTGCAGTAAATAGGTCACCAAGTCAAAAAACTGAAGATGTTCAGAAAGTTCACCCATTCCCCTTGACAAATCTATCTATGATGGTCTACTTATAGAATGGCTTTAACTTTTCAACATAGAAGACGTGCTTTAGCTATTCTAAGAAGAAACATAATGGGAATAACATCAACTCAATTTCCCTCTTCTGTTCAACAGTTTTGAAAATCACCACATTAGCAGAAAAAGTAAAAGAGAACTTGGAAATGAAACATATGCTTGTAAATTCAGAGCAATACCAAATGGAAGCAGAAGTTGCTAATATGGTTTCAGTATTTTGTAAAAGAGCCAGCTGGATGGATGATAATTTTTCTACCCCTGCAGGGCATCAAAGCTTTTAGAAAATCATTTTTTTCACACATATTAACACTTAGCTTATTAAAACAGGCAATACTTTTTATTGTAAGATAGCCTGAGTAAAGGGTAGAAACATAAAGCATGAAAGATAAGATTCATTTTGACCACCCAAACTGACAGTGAACACTGACACGAGAGACCACGGCAGAGAGGATGACGTAGCAGGACCTTCTGCAACTGCCACAGCTGAAGTGTCACCATGAAGCCCGTGAATTGCTGTTACGAAAACATTTGCAGTAACTTGCATAATTAAGTGAAACTGCCAGAAAAGCATTTCTAAAACGCAGAGAAGATGTACATAAATAAATAAGCTTCAAAGCAAATATTACATTTAGGAATCTGTATTGTGGTGAATTATGCAAAGTTATGTCACAAGCAAAGTATCATTTCCTTTGAACTGACTGTAAAATAATTACAAATGAATGACAATATTGTTATTTAAATTGACTGCTCTGTTAGTCTCCTTTACAGATACTGAATAAATGAAACATGACGATCACAGTATACAAAACCACAGTCCTCATTTTTAGGCATTGTCATGCCTAAATGAAGACCTTAGTGCTGATAAAACTGTAATATTGCATATTTTAGCACATATCAGTACTTTAAATCAAGATAAAAATGTTCAACAGTAGAGTGGCAGATATTTGGCTTTACTGCAGCTTATTTGTTTGTTTAACAGTAGAATATCATATTGACTTAAAACGTCTTATAGTAGGGACCACATCCATTAGAACATGATTCTGTTTATGGAATGCTGCAAAAGGCAAGTGAAAAGATGCTGAACACCATGGTAAAATTATTATTATCTGGCTTTTTATAACTAACCTCAGGTTTTTGAGACTCATTCTAATGGTGACAATTTTTATATAGAAAAGGAAGCTAATTAAGGCCTCCATCAGCAGTCAAAAGAAGTATAAAAATTATCAACTATATTAGCTGCAAATGAACAGGAATTGGAAATGGGGAATAACTTCAAGGAGAAAAAACTTCTACCTTTATAATGAACTGATGGCAAGAATGGATTTCAGTAAATAGGTCACCAAGACAAAAAACTGAAGATATTCAGAAGGCACCCCGCCATCCCCCCGGCCCACACACCAACAAATGTACCTTTGATGGTCTATATCTAGAATGGCTTCAACTTTTTATTTTTTTATTTAGTCATTTTTTTGAGAGAAAGTCTCACTCTTTCACCCAGGCTGGAGTGCAGTGGAGCAATCTTTGCTCACTGCAACCTCTGCCTTCCCGGCTCAAGCGATTCTTGTGCTGCAGCCTCTCGAGTAGCTGGGATTACAGGCATCTACCACTACACCCAGCTATGTCTTTTATTTTTTCTTGTATTTTTAGTAGAGACGGGGTTTCGCCATGTTGGCCAGGCTAGTCTCGAACTCCTGACCTCAACTGATCCACCGGTCTCAGCCTCCCAAAGTTCTGGGATTACAGGCATGAGCCACTATGCCTGGCCAGCTTCAACTTTTTAGTATAGAAGATACAGGATCACAAAAAGGAGACTATGCTTTGCAAACATAGCATCAAAATTCAACTTTTCTCTTTGCAGTTTATCTATGGTGTCAGCATACCTTGCAAGGGAAGCTACTTACATCAAATAACTTTTCTATATACATTTCCTCATTGACCTTTTCTCGAAGAATATCTTGGTTTTGCCGAACAAACATAATATAGGTGTCTGCCAGATCCATTCCTGGTTTCTGTTGTGAAGGAAAAGCAGGGGGAACAAAATAACATCAGGTCTCAATTGTGAAATTATTATTTAATCCTACCCTGAAAAATAATTTTGAAAATTACAGTCATAAAAATGAGCTTAAAACTAAACCAAAAGTGAGCATCTTCAATACATTCCATAATTAAAGCAAATAAAAGTTTATTACTGATGTTCACAACTTGAGATCAAATTGAAAATACAGAGTTGTAGATCCGTAGATATCTTTTTTTTGTTGTTGTTAAATGGCTATCTTGAAAGGCCAGTATGTCAAGCAGTATAAATGAATAAATTTTTCCAAAAATTTTCCATGTGTAATTATAATTTCTCAGTTGCAAATACAATTTACTTTGTATCATCTCTGGCTGGCTTATCAATAATATTTAAAAATGCGCTGAGTGCCATGGCTCATGCCTGCAATCCCAGCACTTTGAAAGGCTGAGGCAGGTGGATTGCTTGGGCCCAGGAGTTCAAGACCAGCCTGGTCAACATGATGAAACCTCATCTCTACAAAAAATAAAAAAAAATAGCTGGGAGTGGTGTTGTGAGCCTGTAGCCCCAGCTAGCCAGGAGGGTGAGGCAGGAGAATTGCTTGAGCATGTGTGGTTGAGGTTGCAGTGAGCTGTCATCATGCCACTGTACTCCAGCCTGGGCAACAGAGCCAGACCCTGTCTCAAACAAACAAATGAAACAAAATAAAACCAAACCAAAAAATGTTAGCTTTCCTTAGGGTGCCTCCCTCAACTGCTATGGGCGTTCAAGGAATACAAACTAAATTTTTTATTAAGCTGAGTAAAATATTTTGAAGAAGATATTGGGGAAAATATTTACTATATTACAAAATGAAATGTAAAATATCTTGTGGATTATCCATTGCTTCTACTCAATATTTAACAACATTATCTGAATAATTTATTTTCTTTTAGAAATGTGGCAAGAGTATCAATGAACTAGTTTCCTATGTACAGCCGAAGATGTGGATTAAATACCTTTCCAAAGTTATTTAACATTTGGTGTCTTCTAATAGTAGAGGAGGTAATACAATTTCTCCTTGCTATAGATGCTGCAAAGTCAGTACTAGTAAGGGATAGACGCCTGCATGGCTGTTAAAGACTTTTTTCTTCTTGATTTATGTTTAGCTCTTTCTTGAACTTCATATAGCTGGACTAGATAATGAAAGCACTTACTTGTGTCATCTACACCTGGGGTTGGTTCCTAATCTGTATTGAGTTGTTGATTAGAGTATGACATTAATAAGAACAAAATGATAACTATCTATCATTAGGTAGATCTGCTACCAATTAGATAGGTAGATCTATTAAATTAGATAGATCCATCGACCTAATGATAGATAGGTAGAACTGATGCCCAAATAAGCCAGTTAGCCTTGCATCATTTCGTATTCACAGAACGCATTTATAACCTTTGTCAGCAGACTCATTTGCAAAAGTAAATACTATAAGAAAATTAGGTTAAAGAGGATATGGGTCATTTAACTATTACCATTGCTGGAAAAAACAACTCAAGGTAAACATGTGAGTGATGCTAGGACAGTAGTCACATCTTCTCCCTAAATGAAAGAGAGTTCTTGCCATTTTTTTTTGGAGGGGGCATATTTTATATAACATAATAAAATTGACCATCTCTTAACCAATATATAGTATAGGCAATGAGCATGTCTTACTTATTCCATTTATAAAAATTAATGATTTTTTGTTACAAAGTTATTTCTGTGCAGTAAGAATTACTGCAATCTCTTACTGTTCTTATATTTAGCCTAAAGGTAAATATATACCACATAAATTCAAGGATCCTTTCAACATGACCCTGATACAACAACATTAGCTGTAACTTGAAATAACTATATAAATGTCTTTACTGGTCTCTCCTTCAGTAGCATTCATACACAATGTTGGCTATCTATTTTCAACCTAATGGAGGCAATTTATCAAATTCGTTCCTTCACTATTTCAATAATTCTCATGAGCAATGTTTGAAAGTTTAAACAATTACAACGATAAACAATAAAAAAGCTAGACTGTTTTCTTCTTTGGGTCTAGCAAGATTATACATTGGCTCTTCCAGTGAAGAGGCAGGGTAATTTGTACAAAGATTACTACTATTAATACTTGAAGGAAACTAACTCCTAAGATACATATTTCTCTCTGTGCCTCTCAAACTTTGTCAAAACACTGACAATGAGAACATTCAAAAAACCTGCTGCTGCAGAACGAAAGTGACATGAGAACAATTTTCAATACACAATAGCAAGTTAACTCAGTATCTGAGTTTCAGGCAAGTATCCAGAAACAGGATGCTGTAATGTACAAAATACCAAGGTAGTTGGGTACAGCCCAGTTGAACTGGGAGTTGAAGAACAGACAAATGGGACGCTTGTCTTTACTACTATTTCTCCCAACCCCATTTTTGTTTCCATCTTTTAAAGGCCACTGCTTAGACATTCAGTTCAGTCAGTCACTAGACCTATCAGTCTCAGTGGAAACTAAGTTATGGCCAGGAAGACTGAATAATGACTTTAAACATTTACCATAGACACTATGGTAATTTCTTTTCTGTTTCCTTGATCACTTATAAGATTAGACTATCATGAAACACTGTCCAGGAAGAGTTTATTTTCCACCACCTGAAACTAACACTTTACAGTTTAAGCCTGAAAGAAAACGAAATGCTTTTCCTATTGGCAGATCCAAGGGATATAATACTGAAATGTCTAAGTTGAGACAGTTCCACAACTTTCTAAGGAAATAAAAATCTCTGGCTGAGGATACACTTGATTGTTGTAAAAAAATCAAGTGTTTCCTTTTTTTAAAAAAATTGCATTTTCTTCCCTTTTGGCAAATTAAGATCCACTTGCCTAAAAAACAAACCCAGAATTCTTACATTCTTCACTGGAATTATTTCTTCCTTTATCATTGAGCTGTTTACCTATTCTTGAAATTGTGACATATGGGAATTTCACACCTAGTGAATACATTTTCATGTAGCTTGTGGCATGAGTGTATAATCATTAAAAGAATATACACAAGTAAGAGTAACTGCAACAGCTGGTGACATTTACCAATTAGAATTGTAGTTCTTTAAAACACTTTATCTTTCATTTGGTGTATGAAGGGTAATTATCTCTGATAAATTGCTGAAAAAGATGTAATTTTCCTTTTAAACAGTTTCTACATACAGTACAAATGTGTTTGGATAGAAGACATTATCGCTGGTTCAATGCTCCCATGTGCTAAGACTCTGTTTTATTATGGTGGTAAAATTTACACACTGAAAGTCACTGCATCTAATTTGAATCATTATTAAGTGTTATAAGAATATGAAGTTTAGTGAAAATAATAACTAAGTATGCTAGTACATTTTTGTGGGGTTTTTTTGGTGTGTACATGAAAACAATGCATATGATTGCATTGTAAAGACAAACTATAACTACACATTCTGATACAAATGCATGACTACCAATTATATCAAAAAAGTGGCCGGTTAAACTTCAACAGCTGTGGATTCAGATAAGTTTTTATTAAGAATATTGTATTCTAGAGAGCTATATTTAGAAATCTCTTCTAAATTGGTAATCATAGTTTTCTTAATATGAGAAAAATAACAAAAACCATATAGTAAGTACTCTATGTATTAAATGCCATTTCGGAGTAAATTATTTTTTTCATACTCCCATTTAAACCTCCAGGATCCTTAGTTCACTACACACTAACTCTTCCATCTTGTTTATTAAGATGGTAATCTCTAAATGAAAATAGTAGTTCCTAAATTACTTTTAATCTCATTCAGAAAATAATAGAATTTGTCTAGCAAAGTTATAGTGAAACAACACAAAAATCTAAAAAATTCCCCCATGAGCACAAAGGGATCAAGAACTATGGGAGGAAATGAAGTATTTTAAGGTGAGTTCCTCTGACACTGTATAAGTAACCAAATACATCAGTGAGTGAATGAGTTTAAGAAAGGGTGCAGACTCCAGCACTTTTTTCCCAAGCGTTAATCACTAGTTAACCTAGCAAGATGAACACGCTGTTTGAAAAGAAGAGAAAAAAATTCCTTGTTAATTATATGCTGCAAACGCTCTTGCTTCCTGCTGCTACATCTAATCCCACAGGTGCAAGTCTTCGCTTTCCCTATTCATGGGTAGATGGGTGCAACACTGCAGTCATTTTTCACGGCAACAGATTTAGACACAGAAGAAGCTGCTTAACCTTCCACTGAAGGTTAACAATACACTACACAAACACTGTCATGGTGCCTATTTAACAAGGAGACAAATTTTTAAATATACTATTCCAGCCTCAAAGCTTAACTAGAAGCTACAGTGTAATTGACTTAATTTAAAAGTGCACTTCTCATAACCTAGAAAAGCTTGCCTTGAAGAAACAATCAAGAGTGGAAGTGTAATATCCTGCGTTATGATTATCTGCTTGCTTTGTAAATGAAATACCTGTGTCTGGCCATTCATTACCATTTGAGAAAAAAGGATCATGTAAGATATAAGACAATAAATAACATGTCTTCGAAATCTGAAATTGTAGTAGGAGCAATTTATATCTCAATTCTGGCACTTAAGATTCAGTAAAAATTTATAATTGATCATAGAACATAGTTCTACAAACATGCAATTTATCTCAGGTATTGTTAAAAACAATATTTTTCTTTCACTAATATATCTTTAATGCTCTGGCATTTATCAATTTCTGTATTTTTATATTTGAATAAAAATCTCCTGAAATTTTTCAAAAGCATTTGAAGTAGTTTAAATAAGTTATATGTTCTCACATAAAAAAGGTTTTTTCATATATTCATGATCATTATGTTGTAAAAAACTAAATACAGTTTGCCAAGTTTTTACAAAGTAGATTATATTGTATTCCCACAGAAAACCAGATGGAAATACACAGAGATTACAGAGCCTTCTAATTACATTTATGCCAACTTAAATATTTAATAAATATGATGGGAAGAGAAACAGTTGATAAAGAGGGGGCTGGATGCAGTGACTTATGTCTATATTCCCAGGGCTTTGGGAGGCTGAGGTGGGAGGATTGCTTGAGGCCAGGGGTTTGAGACCATCCTGGGCAACATGGCAAGACCCTGCCTGTATAAAAAAGTAAAAAATTAGCCAGGCATGGTGGTGCATCCCTGTAGTCCCAGCTGCTTGGGAGTCTGAGGTGGGAGGCTGCGGTGAACTATGATCACACTACTGCCCTCTAGCCTGGGTGACAAAGTGAAACTCTGTCTCTAAAAATAATTTAAAAAGGGGCAGAGAGGAAGAAATTTAAACAACGAACAAGTCACAAATATATGCATTTTAAAAATAGATTTTTAAAAACCATGAATGAAAAAAAATCTCATTGTTATTCCAGACCGGGCGTGGTGATTCATGCCTGTAATCCCAGCACTTTGGGAGGCTGAGGTGGGCAGATCACGAAGTCAGGAGATAGAGACCATCCTGGCTAACACGGTGTGTTACTAAACATTGTCTCTACTAAAAATACAAAAAATTAGCTGGGCATGGTGGCGGGTGCCTGTAGTCCCAGCTACTCGGGAGGCTGAGGCAGGAGAACAGCATGAACCCAGGAGGCAGAGCTTGCAGTGAGCCAAGATTGTGCCACTGCACTCCAGCCTGGGTGACAGAACGAGACTCCGTCTCAAAAAAAAAAAAAAAAAAAAAAAAAAGAAAAATTCCAAACTATTATTTCAAGAATGAAGCAGCCAGTTAACTTTTTTTTTTGTTAAATTTAGCAGTATTCAAAATTCTATTAATTATTATATGTTTAGGTAGTTTTGACTCCAAACTGGGAGTAGACAATTCTGAATTAAAAATAATGACACCCACATCCTTTTGAAAACAGCTTTTAGATTTAGAGCATGTAACGTGTGTTTTAAGTACGTACATTTGATTCAATCCCACATTTCTAAGGGGCTGTTCCATTATTGCAGAGTTCTTGTCCTGGATCAGGGTCCTCTGTCTGTTACTTGAGTATAGTTGGTAAAAGGCAGAATCCTACCTTAATGCTATGAAGGTATCTGATATCAGAATCTATTATAATTAATGCTACTAAAACTTAGGTAGTCATATTACTTTTATTCTTAACAGTCACATGAATTTTTCACACTATTTCTTCTAAGTAGTTACATAATTTATACATTTATAGGTCTAGAAACAGTTATGTAGCATTAGTATGTTACATTTTATTGTATCAATGGGGAAAATCCTTTCAAAGAGAAGTTTCTTTTAAATATTAAAATAAATACTGAATGATAGTTTAAGATATTAGCCTGAACTACTCAAGGGGGCAAGTTAATTTTCAATTGAGATCTATGGGTTTACAATGCCTTCCCCATTTGGGACTATGAGGATCAAGTATCTTGCTATTTCTGATCTACGGTTAGATCACTAACATCCCAGAGTTTAGAGGAATAGCTGCTCATACAGTAGCACCAAACACAAAATGTGCTAATGTGTACACTACCTATGAGCTTTATACTATTATATGCATAAGTAGCAATCATAATGATGATGGTTTTAAATCTCTCAGTTCACTAGCCTTTCCCTCATCCACAGTTGTGTCAATTAGAAAATACTACATGAGGACTTGAAGAAGTAAAATTAAAATGCTGCATTATTTCATTTTTAGCTTTTAAAGTTTAGATGGACTGGGATGGGTTTACTCAGCTCAATTTGGAACGATTCAGATTTTGGCTTAAGTGACGACTCAGGGTGCTAGAATGCCAGTGTCTGGAGGCAGCTCACGGATTTGTCTTACGTAAGAGAGAAAAGCCAGACAGACAAAACACAAAGGAATAAAGAAGCAAAACATTCATCTGGAAAGCACAACACACAACCTCCTCCACTCCTAGACGAGTGAGGCTCTTAATCTGGTCCTGGTGTGCATCCCTCTCTCTAGGTGAATATGTCCCAGTGGGCAAGAGCTCCATTCCCCGAGTTGTCTGGCTCTCATGCTGATGTAAAGCTCCGAGTATTCAGGTGTGGTTATCTAAGTAGTAAACAACATGAGAAGCAAGGAAGCAAAAGAAGGAAGAGAGAAAACACTAATGTCACTGAACTGACTGATTATACCCTAAAAGCCACCAGTGTGTACTATTCTAAAAGGGAACATAAATGAAAAAATAAAAAGCTAATATTGTTCACTCTGTGGAAGGGAACCGGTTTTTCTTTCGGTAACTGGTCACGTTCTTAAGTAGCGAGCGGGAACTAGGGAGTAATGCATGGGAGCCGGAAGCATCATTCCAGGTAGAAACAATAACAATTTATTGCAACAGTGCTTTACATTTCAAAGCACATTCACGTTAATGTGCTCATCGAATTCTGAATTCTCATAATGAGGGAGGCAGCACAGGGATTATAGGTTGGTGCAGAAGTGATTGTGTTTTTTGCCATTAAAAGTAATGGCAATACTTTTAAATACTAGTATCCTCACTGCATGGGTGGGAAAATGGAAGCCCACAGATCAAACAGCTAGATAGGAGCAAGGTGGAAAATGAACTGAGATCCTCGACCCCATATCAAGTCTGTGCAGTACAGAGGTGGGTAAGAACCACCTTTTGGGGATTTTGAAATGAGAAATCTTTGGCAAGTATCATAAAGATGAGAGAATATTTGAGAGAATTCCTAATGAAAATAAGAGAAAGATTGGCCATCTCCTTTATCTTAGGACAGACCACCAAGATCAGGCATCAGTACGATTAAGCCAATGAAGAGAGACAGTTTCTTCTTCCTTCCTCATTGTTTTGGTCTTTTCTTGGCCACAGTAATCTTTATCGTATCCTCCAAGTCTCTTCAGCTGTTTCACCTTAGCGTCTAGCATAGAGTTGGTATGCAGCGTGTGTGATAATGTTAATAAGACCATTTTAAATAGGGATTTTAAAAATCAACATACATCCTTAAACCCCAAAATGTCCTGTTTAACTAGAATGACAATAGAATAAAATTCCAGAATCAGAGTTGGAAAGAACCTTTAATGTCATCTTGTCCTATTTCCCACATAATGCAGAAATCTTCAGTACCACACCTGGCAAACAGTGGTGCAGCTTTTACTATGTCACCTTTGTAAATAACTTTTTAAAAAAGTTTTGTCTTACACTGATTTCAGTTCTGCTCCAACTTGTTTTTAGTCATTGTTCCTAGTCCTATCTTCTTGACTGATACAGGCTCAGGCTGTTCCTTTTTCCAAACAGGAGCCCTTTACATATTGATCAGGGCTACCTTATCTCTTAGATTTTTTTTTCCCTCTTTCTAGGAACAGTCAGATTTCTTTTTTTTTTTTTCCTTCATAAGCCACTATTTCCAGATCCCGTTAACTAGCCTGGCTGCTTTCTATAGGAGGAAGTAAAGTAAAAAGAAAATGTTGCCTTGAAAGAATTCAGATGTGACTTGTTCACAATCATACAGATGCGATCAATATGGTATAAGTGAAATGATTATTTCCTACAATGTAGATACTAGATTTTATTGTAATCAATAATAATAATAATGTATGATAATAGCTAGCATTTATTGTGCACTAATTCCATTCTAGGAACTGTGAAAACAGCTTAACATATTCACAATAAGCCTATAAGAGGTGTAATTATATCTCCATTTTACAGAAGAAGAAACTGGTGCCTAAGGTCACATTGATAATAGATGAAGTGATGGAGCAAGGATTCAACCGCCAGCAGTTCGGTTCCTCAGCCTGTAAGTAACCCCCCTGTTATGCAGCCTCCATAGATCTATATACCTGATTTTTTCAAAAAGTACTCCATATTATTGTCAAACATGATCTTTTATACAACTTTTTACATACATTTGCTATCAGCTACATCTTACCCACCTTACAGGTGAGCAAAACTTTTTTTTTGGGGGGGAGGGGTTAGTATAATAATTTAAACCTGCAGAATTTGTGGTTCTTAGTATTCCTATCTGCAAAGCTAATATGAACATTTTCATCCTTGTCCTGCATCTAATTTCTGTCAGATCTGAGTTCCCTTCTAAGTTACTGTTGAACAGGACAGACTCACCTAGTCCAGGTCTTGCTTTTTCTTTCTTACTCTTTTTTCAAATGTCTGTTGTCTTTGCCACCATGAGCATTCCAAGGTTCTATGATGGGGCCATAAATTGTATAACTGCCACAGAACTCCTCCCCAAGATAGGGTTGTCTAGCCAAGAGCAATCTATCAAACTATACTGAAGGACACAGTTCATCATCTAGATCAGAAAGATATCAAGGAGAATCCTACCAACTTCTTTGTGAAGAGGCACGTGCCTGGAATTTATTTCTGTTCAGGACTACACTGAAGCATTTTTCTCCTAAGTATGATTTTTTTTTTCATTCATAAAGTGTCATGAGAAGTATACGTTACAAAGATACAAAAGACTATGTTTATTATATTTAAATGGTTTCATTTGGGTCATTTTCTGTTAACTCACATCTTCAACTGTGCTATAATTATAAGGAATATCTGACAAGTATGTTCTAGGAACATGAATTCCTCCTTTTATGCATAGGAATGCCACTTAACTTCAGTTGTAATTTTCACGTTATAGAATCAATTTATTTATTGCTTTAAAAACATTCCAGCCAGGCATGGTGGCATATGCCTGTAATCCCAGGACTTTGGGATGCCGAGGCAGGCAGATCACCTGAAGTCAGGAGTTTCAGACAGCCTGGCCAACATGGTGAAACCCCATCTCTATTAAAAATACAAAAAATTAGCCAGGTGTGGTTGCACATGCCTGTTTTCCCAGCTACTTCGGAGGCTGAGGCACGAGAATCACTTGAACCCGGGAGGTTGGAGGTTGCAGTGAGCCAAGATCAGGCCACTGCACTCCAGCCTGGGGCACAGAGTGAGGCTGTCTTATTAAAAAAAAAAAAAAAATTCCGACAAGTGACGGTATTATAAGAAGGTATTGCCTTCTTATCCAGAAAATTTTTTCTAGCTCTTTATCTTCTCATCATCTTCCAGGTGGAATTTTTGGGCTCTGTTGTCTCATAGAGAGAACTGGACAAGAACTCACATGGTGACAGAACATTACAGTTAAAAGAACTAATGCAGTTATGTAGCTTACTCACTCATTTTATAGATGACTAGACTGGGGCCACTTAAGTAATGCCCAAGGTCATACAGTTTCAAGGGCACATAGCCAGATAAAATGAATTAACAGTAAGGTATTATTAAGTCCTTGGCCAGTGCTTTTTTCTTTTAATAAACATTTTATTTTAGAAAAATTTTAGATTTACAGAAACACTGTGGAAATATTAGTTTCATATAACCCACACCCAATTTCCCCTATTATTATCATCTTACATTAGTATGGTACATTTTCTACAATTAATGAACATATATTGACACAATATTATTAACTGAAGTGTGAGCTTTATTCAGTTTCCCTTTGTTTTTACCCAATATCCTTTTTCTCTTCCATGATATCATTCAGGATACCACGTTACATTTAGTAATTAGGTCTCCTTGGACTCCTCTTGGTTGTCTCACTTTCTCCTACTTTCCTTCTTTTTGATGATCTTGAAAATTCTGAGGAGTATTCTCAGATATTTTGTAGTGTATCACCTATTGAGATATGTCTGATTTTTTTTGATGATTAGACTGCAGTTACAAGATTTTTAGAGGAAGACCATAGAGGTAAAGTGCCATTTTCATCACATCCTGTCAAAGGCTGATAGTATGATTTATCACTGCAGATGTTGACCTTTGATCAACTGGCTGGGGTAATATTTCTCAAATTTCTCCATTGGAAGTTTATTCTCCCCATCTTCCTTTGCATATTGTACTCTTCGGAAGGAAGTTACTACGTACATCCCACACTTAAGGAGTAGGGATATATGCTCCACCTCCCTGAGAGGGAAGTATCTATATTAATTATTTGGAGTTCTTCTGCATGGGAGAGCTGTCTTTTCTCCCCATTATGTACTTCAATATTTACTTGTATCAGTATGGACCAATGGATATTTATTTTATGCTTTGGATTATAATCCAATATTACTTTACATATTTGCTCGCTCAAATTATTCTAGCTTAGGCCACTGGGAGCTCTTTCCATCATCTGCTGTGTCTCTTTGAAACACAGAGTTTCCAGTTTTGTGTTTTTTGTGAACATCTCCTTTCTGTTGCTACAAGATGCTCCATGTTCATCTTGTATATTTTTCAGCACCAGCCATTTCTCCAATGAGCTCTGGTTCATTTCATTAAAGATTAGAGAACAAATTTGAGTGCTATGTGGGCTTGTTGCTACTGGGGCATCACTGTTTCTAGGCTCTCTGAGCTAACAGGGCAAGAAAATGTATGTGAGCACATTAACGCATGCATATACATATATCTAAAAATACTGTTAAATGTAACCAGCTCTATCTGTACTAAGCTAAAGACAAATTCACACTGATATTTCCAACTCTAATCCATTACAGGATCATTCTAGTCCCCTTCCTTTGCTTGCCTCTAACCTGACTCTAACGGTGAGAAACCTGGCTCCTACCAACCACCATCCATTTACTTAATTGTTCAATTCCAATACACACGTATAGTGGCTTCAAAATTGTTAAACTGTGGAGAAAAACTTTATCAACCAGAGTACAATGCTTATTTGTAAGTTCCATTTCCCCTTATTCTTACAGACTCCACTAATTTCCAAAGTTACTCAGATCAGCACTTTCCTCGCTCCTCTTTCAGTGAGTTTATCTCATACATTCACAATAGAATTATTTTATTATAGTTTCCTTTCCATCCTGGGATTCTATGATCACTTAATTGATTTTTAAATAATTGAATATACTCAAGTTCACTCTTTTTGCTATGAAGTTTGGTTTTGACAAACGCACAGTGTCATGTATCTACCGTTACAATATCATACAGAATAGTTGCTGTGTTCCAAAAAATCCCCTGTATTTGAACAATTCAGCCCTCCCTGACCTTGAACTCATGGCAACCACTAATCTGTTTATAGTCTTTACAGTTTTGCCTTTTGTAGAATGTGATATAAATGGAATCATACAGTATGCAGCCTTTTCAAATTGGCTACTTTTGGCAATATCCATTTAAGATTCATCCATGTCTTCATGTGAGATGGGAGATCTTTTCTTTTTGCTGAATAGAATTACATTGTATGGACGTACCAATGGTTATTTATACATTGACGTACTACAGGACAATTTTGGTTGATTCCAGTTTGGGTGATTATAAACAAAGTTGTTATGAACATTTGTGCATAGATTTTGGGGTGGACATACGTTTCAAATCAGTTGGACAAGTGCAGAGAACTGTGATTGGTGGGTTACCTAGTAAGGCTATATTTAGCTTTAAAAGAAACTGGCAAACAGTTTTCCAAAGTAGCTGTAGCATTCCTACCAGCAATGAATGAGAGTTCCTGTTGCTCTCTTATCCTCGTCAACATTTTGCTGTTGTCAGTTTGTTTTTGGATTTTGGCCATTCTAACAAGTACATAGTGGTATCTTCTTTTAATTTGCATTTTCCTAATGACAAATGATATTGAGCATTTTTTCATAAGCTTACTTGGTATCTGCATATCTTTCTTGTTGCAGTGCCTGTTTGGATCTTTTGCCCATTTAAAAAGTTTGGTTGTTTTCATATTGTTGAATATTAAGGGTTCTTAGAACACTTTGGATACAAGTCCTTTATCAGATATGTGTTTTGTAAATATTTCTTCCCATTTGTGGCTTTTCTTTCTCTTAACAGTGAATAAGAGTATACTTATCAATTTTTAAGTTCAATTTATCAATTTTTTTTCTTTCATGAATTATGTGGGGTTGTATCTAAAAACTCATCACCAAATCCAAGGCCATATATATTTTATCTTATATTTTCTTCTTGAAGTTGTATAGTTCTGCATTGTATGTGGGTCTAGGTCTGTTTTCAGTTAATTTTTGTGAAAGGTGAGCCAGCGCTCTTTTTCTCATGAGACTCTCTTAAGAGACAGCTTCAGAGAGGCATACTTGCTGGAGTTTGAGTATAAAAAAGAATAACGGCCAACAAGACCTTACAGCTTTTAAAGTTAATATTCACAGGCATCAACAATAGAAGTGTAATGTCCATAACTGAAGAAGGAATTCATCACTTTGTAATCTGCCATGGTCAAACCACATCTATGGTATAGTATGTTCTGCTCCAGGGGGCAACTTGATTTAATGCTGACACTGATAAGCTAGAATTCCTCTAGGTTAGTAACTGGCATGATGAAGAGTCTGGATATGATTGCCATAGAAGTGTGCATAATGATATGTCTGTTTCCCTATGTCTTTTGTCTTTAATATTGTGAACCATTTGAGGGCAAGAAATGTACATCTCATCATGTATGTCCAGGATCTAGCACTTAGTATGTGCTAAATAAATATTTAAGTAGTGGGTTTAGTGAATAAATTGAGAATGTTTAATCTAGAAAATAAGCGTTCCTCAGACAACATATGCCTGTGAATAGCCACCACACCTCCTGGGAAGAGGAGGCATGAAAATTGTCATTAAATATGCAAAGAGCTATCATGCAGAAGAGAGATTAGAACGAGGATTAATGGGTAAAATTCACAAAGATACAGAATTTCAACTCATAATACTTAAGAGTAGGCTGCCATATGGTCATCCTGTAACCACTGAAATAATTAAACAGCGCCCAAGTGAATCTTTGTAAGGGATGTTAGAGAGGGGTTACTTGCACTGAGAAGGGAAGTAAATGAACCATTTTCTGTCTCCTTCAACTCTGAAATTCTATGGAGAGAATAAACTAGTATAGGGCCAATTAAAAATCTCAAAATCTCTAAGAACATGAATAATTTTGGTGTCACAGTCCATTTGTAATTCAAAATCAAACAAAAACTATGTGTGTTACAAAGTCCAATGTGATATATACAAGATTATTTGTGCCTTCCTTTTTAAGATATCAAACATAGAATCTCCCCTTAATTCTCCCTTTCATGCTGCTGCTTTGTGGGGCTCTACATATGTGATTTTTTTCTACTTATGGTCCAGCACTGATTCCTTGATTCTAGGTACAGGACGAGGAGGGTATGAAGACTTCTTTGGGAAACATTTGTAAAATAAAAAGTCCAGTTCCAAAGAAACCCCATGCAAAGGTAGAAAAGTCCAGGGCCTTCTCATTTAAAATACTCATTTATAACTACAGCAGCAATAAAGCCAGAGACAAAATGTGGTGGTGCATCCTAAAAATAAGAGCTATCTACAACTGATACATAAAGCTTGCCAGCACTCAAAACTGCTACCATTTCTAATGGCAATGTAGAGATATAATGTTCTTCAAATACAAAGAGAGAATTTATATTCCATCTAGTCTTAAATCTTAATTTATTTTTCATTGTGCTCTAATTCTAATTCTTTGAAAATTGACATATATGCCAAAATAAATGATTAAACAGAACACCTTAGGCCTTGATCATATAGGTGATAATAGAATTTAAATCAAAAACTAATTTGGTATGATGATTAGCTTAAAAATGCTGCACAACTTGTTGGTTATGTTTACCATGTGAACGTTCTCATTGTAGCTAAGTCAGTTTCATGATTTCTGTTCATGGAATCTAAATTTTGGAACAAATTTATGAGTTATTTCCCAAGAATTCTATGAAACAACAAATGTTAAAATAAGTAACTACTGATTTATATAACACTTGTGTATTTAGAAAACTAATTCTTTAACTGGTTCATCTTTATCATTATTTTACCTTCTATAAGAAACCCATTACAGCTTTCATAGAAAGGGGAGGAAAAGCGAGCAGTTTTTCTATAAATAGTGTGAGGCATTTTTCTACCCCATCCTAGAGTGCTATAACTTCCCTCTGCAACTCAGGTGATATGTTCTTATGATGAACTGATCTCCTTAAGAGTTTCTGAGCTACAACAGAAAAAGTCAACGAAATAATCTTGCTATGTCTTGTTACGAAGGTTAGTGCTTGCTTAAGGAAAATAAACTACTCCCTAAGGGAATGGCACTGGTTTAAAGATTTGAAATAAACCCATGATGAACTGCAATTTTTTAAAAAATAATTCCATACAGTTTTAAAAAGCAGATAAAAAATACTTACTGGAACATCAACATATTTTGCAGCTGCTTTCACCTTAAGTGTGAAAGAAAGAGATAATTATGAGAATTATTTTTTTAACTGCCATATAAGTACTATGACAACAGTTAAAAGACCACAGAAGAGAACTCATTCAAATACTTACAGTGAATGACAGAATGGATGAAAAGAAAGTGCCTTCATCATACCTTGACAGCTTAGACAACACGCCTTCCAACACTGAAACAAACTATAATACAGTTATAGTGAGTATTTAGAATGTTACTATGCATACAAACTAATAGCAGGACAAACAATTCCTGAATCAATTTCTTCCATGGCACAAAAATTCACAATGAATGAACTGACAGCTGAGGTCAGACTAACTTGTGATGTTTACTCTTTCATTCTGAACATGAACTCTACCGTCCTTTCCTTTCCCATGGCTGGAAATAATACACTTTTTTTTTTTTTTTTTAAAATGAGATGGAGGCTTGCTCTGTCACCCAGGCTGGAGTGCAGTGGCGTGATCTTGGCTCACTGCAACCTCCACCTCCCGAGTCCAAACTATTCTCCTGCCTCAGCCTCCCGAGTAGCTGGAACTACAGGCGTCCGCCACCACGCCTGGCTAATTTTTGTATTTTTAGTAGAGACGGGGTTTTACCATATTGGCCAGGCTGGTCTCAAACTCCTGACCTTGTGATCCACCCGCCTTGGCCTCCCAAAGTACTGGGATTACAGGTGTGAGCCACTGTGTCTGGCCAATAATACACAATTTTTTAAAAAATAAAAGATAATGTGTCATAGGAATCTAGTCACTATACGTATGAGACCACTGAAGCCATTCATAAATAATCTTAGGTCCATGAGATTTTTCCTTAAAACATTTTTCAACTTCAATGTGGACGTTAAGAAACAATGGCAGGCAAGCTTAATCAGACTCCTTTCTATTTTATATTACTTGCCATCCTTCAACTTTTTCTACATCTACACAGGAGGTTGAATATAAAAGAACAGATAATGGGCCAGGCAGGGTGGCTCATGCCTGTAATTCCAGCACCTTGGGAGGCCAAGGTGGGCGGATCGCCTGAGGTCAGGAGTTCGAGACCAGCCTGACCAACATGGAGAAACCCCATCTCTACTAAAAGTACAAAATCAGCAGGGCATGGTGGCTCATATCTGTAATCTTAGCTACTCGGGAGGCTGAGGCAGGAGAACTGCCTGGGAGGCAGAGGTTGTGGTGAGCTGAGATCACGCCATTGCACTCCAGCCTGGGTGACAAGAGCAAAACTCCGCCTTAAAAAAGAAAAACAAAAACAAAAACAAAAAACCAACAAACAAACAAACAAAAAATGAACAGATAATGAAAGGGAGGTGGTGTAACATATGAGCTCTTGTAACTATGACACAATGGCTGACATTAGTTAACAAGCATTTACCAGGCAGTTCTAATTGGCACATATAAGGATCATCCCCGCTTCCCAAAGCTTACGTAGCAGTTACGGAGAGAAAACAGATACACACTGCAGAGTACAATGGAAAAGAGCACTGGACTCAGAATGTATATCCCAATTCCATCACTCAGTAGAATGCAAGCTCAGTTTGACCACCTTACTTCTCAGGCTTCCTCCATCAGTTAAATGGATTAGGGTGAGGGGGGTAGGATGTGGAATTCAAATTAGTCTCAAAAGTGGTTTACATTTCTAAAACTTTATATTTCTATGAAATAAAAAAACACATACACTATAATACAGTAAAAATGTGAAGAATTTTACTTTATTTAGCATGAAAATAGATGAATAAGAGATCTTAAGAATGACATACTGCCCTACATCTCTCCTCCTTAGAACTAAAATAATATGAACTATTGACACATTATAGATTCCCAAAGGGAAAATGCTGACAAGGTTTTTTCAATAGGAAAAGGGAAATTAACGAAGACTGGTTTTTGTTCACATAGCAGCTTCTTCAACAAAGTGATAATAGTTCTAGGGACACAGCTTATTGGTCTCTGGTGACCAGATAACTCGCTGTGAGTGCATAGGAGATAATCTTTTCTTTATGGCTGATCAATTACTGCAAAATAGTTTATGCAAAAGAAACAAAAACTTCCCTATAGGTTTCTCCATCACATCATTTGCGACATGATGTAAGAACACAGAAACAAAACCATGCAGACTGACTGTGAACTATAAGTGCATTTTTAAAGAATGAGAATAACGTATGCTTGGGTAGCTATCCTAAAGGATGCCTAGGGAAAAAAAATCCACCCACAAAATTGCGAATTGCTCACATGTAGAAGTTAATTTAGCACTTTCTTCCTGCCTGTTAGGATTTCTTACCAATCATGACTGGCTAACTCAACTTGATGTAGTTTGCAAGGACCCAGAAGACGAATACTCTAGGGTTATGTCAGACCAGGGAAAGGGAATTCCAAACTTAATGGCCCTCTGTGGAAAATGCCTCATCTCTTGTAACTCAAATCTTGGAGCAAGTGTGTGCTGGGTGATCTCATTTGCCACGAGGACAGCGGCAATTACTATGGTTACTAGACAGCTTGAACCATGGAGGCTGTAGCCCAGTACCTGATTCTTGGTGCTTGCTAGTGAGTCTGTGCATACACACATGTGTGTTGCTGAGGGACAAAGCAAGATAGAGGCAGGAAGCCTGTTGATGAATTTGCTGAGGGACAAAGCAAGATAGAGGCAGGAAGCCTGTTGATGAATTTACATCTTGGCTCAAGTTGCAGCTCTGCCGCTGTCTGGCTACGAGATAAACGTCAAGTCATTTTGCTTCTCTCTCTTCATTGTACTTCTCAGTAAAGTGGGGAAAAGGACAGCTATCCTGCCCACCTTACAAGAATGGTCTGAAGATCAGTGGAGGTAATTTATGTGAAAGAACTGTGAAAATGGCCAAACACTAAAGAAATGTAAAGAATTAATATTATCCATATGATTAGCAAAATCACTATCTGTGTCTAAAAACCTGAATACATTAAGTCACAAGTTAATGGGGGCTGCCTTAGAATTACTTAGTGACAAAGAGGAATGAGTTTGGTCCTTAAGCTAATGGGTCTAATTCAATTAAATCTATGGGGCTTCTATGGAGGTAGAATAGAGCTGAGGCTGTAAGTCAGAAAACCACTGGGATTCTGCCTGTTTCAAGGTTACTTGGCAGACGGCAGAAGGAGGAAGGCTTTAAACACAGGTGGTCTTGCTCCAAAGCCCATGCTCTTTACCCATCATGCTACAGAACTGTAAGAATTAAGTGATACGCCGTATGCAATGTGCCCAGCATATAAATACTCAAGGGTTCAGGTGTGGTGGCTCACACTTGTAATCCCAGCACTTTGGGAAGCCAAGGCAGGAGTATTGCTTGAGTCTAGGAGTTCAAGACCAGCCTGGACAACATAGCAAGATCCTGTCTCTACAAAAAAAAAATTAAAAAAATTGGCTGGGCATGGTGGCGTGTGCCTGTAGCTTCTCAGGAAGCTGAGGTGGGAGGATTGCTTGTGCCCAGGAGTTCAAGGCTAAACTGAACAATGATTGTGCCACTGCACTCCATCCTGGATGACAAAGGAAGACCCTGTCTCAAGTTAAAAAAAAAAAAAAAAAAAGAGCTTGGCCAGGTGCCGTGGCTCACAGCTGAAATCCCAGCACTTTGGGAAGCTGAGGTGGGTGGATCACGAGGTCAGGAGATCGAGACCATCCTGGCTAACACAGTGAAACCTCATCTCTACTAAAAATACAAAAAAATTAGCCGGGTATGGTGGCAGGTGCCTATAGTCTCAGCTACTCAGGAGACTGAGGCAGGAGAATGGTGTGAACCCGGGAGGCGGAGCTTGCAGTGAGCCGAGATTGTGCCACTGCACTCCAGCCTGGGCAACAGAGTGAGACTCCATCTCAAAAAAAAACAAAAAAAAAAGAGCTCAATAAGTGTCATTTTGTTTTAATTATTAATGAGTACCTAGGATAAGACATACAAAAACACAACAGTCTTAGACCTTTCCCTTTGGGAAATACAAACTAGTGGGAGAGATAGACATGAACATAACTGCACATGACACAAGGCAGAAGTGTTATGGGCAGTGTAGACAGTAAGCAGTATAGCTGAAACCAGAAGAAGGAAATAATGTCTTTGACTACAGGATATGGGGTCAGCTTCACTTATGAGTTGGCATAGGAGCTGAGCCAAAGGATAGCAGAGATAGAGTGGCTAAAATGACTCTCTGGGAAGGTTGCTGGCAAATGCATTTAGGGCAGAAGTTTCTCCATGTGGCATCTGGCAGCCTGTCTGGCTCATCTTCTTCAGAGCACGAAGCAGCATTGGCTTATATACAAGTTAGTCCTAGGTGTGAACCTGTGGTCTGCTGCATTCATGTCTCAGCATTCTTTGTCTCCATTTCAAAAGTAGTGGAGAGTCTTTCCTCAGCTTCCTCCCTATCCCTAAAGGTCCCTGGGGAGGCTCAGTACAGCTGGGAATCTAAGTGCTTACATGGCAGTGAGCAGCAACAGCACCTGTGGGATTAACCAGCTGAGGTGTACAGTTCCTACAGGAAAGTTTTCTTTGTAAGATTTTTGTTGAGGCACACCTAGTAGAAGAGCTACCTTAAAAATCAAACTCTATTATAAACATCAAGATTGACTAGTAACAATATACCTTCCACCTGGCTTTTAATTGCATAAAACAGCAAGATTCCAAAGAAACCCAGTTAAATGTTGGGTTTAGTTGCTGCATCTTTAACTGCTTCCTGTGAACTTTCTCTGTACAGCTCAGGGAGTATATAAACACTTATGGGTTTGCCTTTGTGCTGTCTGTTCTCCTGAGGGTGTCGGGTCGGAATGAAACACTATAATCTCTTTGTTGCCTTGCTCTTTATTACTGATGCCATTAACTGGGCTTGTTTGAAAAATATTTAACACCTAAAGTCTGCCTGGGTAATTACTGACTTTGTCTCATGAAACTCTTGGAAGTGACTGGTAGAAGGAAACATGAAGAGTGCTTCAAGGCATGTGCATTTACATTTCTTGTTGATTTTGACAGCATATAAGATTCATATGGAAGGTAGAACCATAAACTCTAAGTGACGGGATGATTCCGGCTAGGGTTCAAAACGCACAGTTCTTGCATTTTTAGCTGTGACACTTCATGAAATAAACAAGGAATATTTGCATCATTTACACTGCACGTTATAAAATCTTCCACAGAAAACACAAACATCCCTAGTATGGCTGATAATGAAAAACTAAGTGTTTTCTGTGGGGGAGGATGGGATAGCTGTTTTTTGTTGTTGTTGTTGTTGTTAAGATCAGGACTAACTAGTATTGTTAAAAATCTGCACATGTACTCCATGAATTTAGTTAAAAAACTTTTAAAAATTAAAAATAAACTTGTTTTAGTAACATATTCTTAAAAAATGTGAACACAGTACCAGAATATCATGAACTAGGAGAAAATAGGTTGTCTTCCCTAAATCAGAATGTTAATATATAATAATAAAATAATACGAGGCGGCCAGGTGTGGTGGCTGACACCTGTAATCCCAGCACTTTGGGAGGCCGAGGTGGGTGAATCACGAGGTCAGGCATTCGAGACCAGCCTGGCCAACATAGTGAAACCCCATCTCTACTAAAAAAAAAAAAAATCACCCAGGCATGGTGGCGGGCGCCTGAAATCCCAGCTACTCAGGAGGCTGAGGCAGGAGAATCGCTTGAACCTGGGAGATGGAGGTTGAAGTGAGTCGAGATTGCGCCACTGCACTCCAGCCCGGGCAACAGTGCAAGACTCCATCTCAAAAATATATATATACACACACACACACACACACATATATACATACACACATATGTATATATATACGTATACATATATATACACACATATATATGTATAATAACACAATTGTCTCTTTCCCATCCTCCTTCTGTGAATCCAGCTGTGAAACTACTTATTTGAAGCTTTATTCCAACTGACTCCTAAAAGGTCTTACCAGATCCTGCACATCTATAGGAAGGAGGGAGAATGTTTGACAGCAGGTATTTATTCATAACATACCTTGTTCTGCAAAGTATCTAGGACAACTTCTAAAACAGCACACCTAGACCAGATGTTGGTGAATTCACCACACTGTTTTCTCTCACTCTTCCTTTCATTGCTCCTCCACAAATAAAGTGAACTATTTTACTTTGCATTCTCTCTCTGCTAAAGGCTCCTAATATCGTATGCTATTCCTTTTGGGCACATACTTGGATTTTAACAGATGCCTTCTGAATATATGGCCTTGATCCAAACAAGTAAATTGAGTAAGTTTAATGCAATTAATTTCACCAGGCTAAATTAACAAGAAACTTTAATTACATAATCTAGGCAGTCAGATCAGATTTATCTTCTATCTATCCTATTCTTAAGAGAAATCCAGGGGAAAATATTCTAAGTTACGAGAGAGAGAAAGAGAGCGAGAGAGAGAATGTATATATACCTGTATATCTGTATCAATATAGTTGTGGGAAAAGTGTATATTATTTCCTAAATCCTTTTTTTTGCAATAATTGACAATCTAGGAAGTTGGATATTACAGAAATGATCTTTTAATTCATACCCAGAATTGATGGAGGCCCTGTTCAGCAGTGCTTTCTGAGAGTTGTCATTTTTTTCACTCTTGGCTCTGTTAACCATATTCTAAACCTTCCCCCAGTTTTTTTTTTGTTTGTTTGTTTGTTTGTTTTTTATTTAAGACAGTCTTACTTTGTCACCCAGGCTGGAGTGCAACGGCGTGATCTCAGTTCACTGCAATCTCTGCCTCCTGAGTGCAAGTGATTCTTGTGCCTCAGCTTCCTGAGTAGCTAGGTTTATAGGCATGTGCAACCATGCCCAGCTAATTTTTTTTTTTTTTTCTTAAAACAACAAAAGTTTATTATGGTATAGTTCTGTAGTTCAGAAGTCTAACAAAGGCTTCACTGGGCTAAAATTCAAGTGTCAATAGGGTTGAGTTCCTTTCTGGAGGCTCTAGGGGAGAATTTGTTTTCTTCACTTTTCTAGCTTCTTGCCTGCATTCATGGTTCATGGTCTCCATCCTCCATCTTCAAAGCTGGCAACATAGCATCTCTCTAACCCTGCTTTTGCCATCTCATCTTTTTCTCTGACTCTTTTCTTTTGCCACCTCCTTCCCCTTTTAAATACCTTGTGATTACACTGGGCTCACCTGAATAATTGAGTTATCTCACAGGGTTTTGCCATGTTGGCCAGGCTGGTCTCAAACTCCTGACCTCAAGTGATCTGCCTACCTAGACCTCCCAACGTACTGGGATTACAAGTGTGAGCCACTGCACCCAGCCTTGGCATTTTCATTGCTATATATAATGTATCCCATTTTCATCTACCTGACTTAGAGTTGCCCCACCTGGTTACTCTAGCTGGACTCTACAAGCTGGTCTCACAGAATGTATGCATGGAGGGACCCACAGGCTGGCTGGTACAACCCAGATATAAAAGGGACACAAGAGGACTGGAGGTGAAGCTATCACTCTTTCCCTCCCTGGTCTTGCTGAGTTCTGCATGGTGTTGTGGAGAGATCATAGGCTTAGGGACCACAGGGGCCAAATCCTGGCTCTGCTGACATCTATTGTGTGGTCTTGGGCCTCTGTTTCCTCATCTGTGAACAGGGAGACTGGACTGGTGACCAGTCCTGCCTTGAAACATGAGGCCACCCAGGTAGGGCCCCAGGCCTCCTTTCCCTTCTTAATCAGACTGACATCAATGCTTTGAGTGGTGTTATATTTTGCAGTGCTAATATACATTTGAGACATTAATATATTTTATAAACATTTTTAAAGCATATAAAAATGTATCTTAAAACTATAAAAATGTTTGAAAAGTCCCTAGTAGATGACCTCAGGACTCTTCCAAGTCCAGCATTCCGTGTGCTATGAGTTTCTAGAGCCTGGAGACAACAGATGCAGGCCACCAGCAGGCTCCATGCAGATATGTGCGTAGGACTTTTGTTCTAGATTGAGAAAAGGCTGTCAGTTTTTAAAAAACCCAATACCCCCACTTTTTTTGATGAGGAAAATAAGTCATGTGAGGACACCCAGCTGGTAACATAAGAAAATGGGACTAGAATCCAACTTTTCTGATGATCCCACACTTCGGTTGGTTTAATTTTAATATAAAGTGGCAATAAATATGACATTTCTTATACCCTTTCCTTGGTAAGATTTAATGCTCCCATTTTTTTTCCTTTGGTAAAAATTATTGAAGTCTTTCTGGCTAGAAGAATTTTTGTTCCCCCCCCCCCCCCTTTTTTTTTTTTTTTGAGACGGAGTCTCGCTCTGTCACCCAGGCTGGAGTGCAGTGGCGCCATCTCGGCTCACTGCAAGCTCCGCCTCCTGGGTTCATGCCATTCTCCTGCCTCAGCCTCCCGGTAGCTGGGACTACATGTGCCCGCCACCATGCCCGGCTAATTTTTTGTATTTTTTAGTAGAAACAGGGTTTCAGCGTGTTAGCCAGGATGGTCTCGATCTCCTGACCTCGTGATCTGCCTGCCTCAGCCTCCCAAAGTGCTGGGATTACAGGCGTAAGCCACTGCGCCCAGTCTTCCCCTTTCTTTTAAGGTTACTTTCCCTCTTTTCCATAGGTGTTCCAGTTACAGCACCTTGGCCTGAGAACAGTGGCTGCTGATACAGTCCTTTTTTCAATTGTTGAAATCTTATAATCACATCAATATTTTGACCCCATATCCCTCCTCTGAGCTCCAGACCCAAATAGTTAATATCCTCCTTGACATCTCCTCCCTCAGGTGTCTCAAAGGCAGCTCAATCTCAACATGTCCAATACTGACATCATGGTCTTTCTCTCCAAATCTGTTTCTCTTCCAGGACAGCCTGCATCTAGGAATGATACTAACATTCAGGCCATAAACCTAAGAGTACTCCTTACTATTTCCCTTTTCATTGTATATCTGAAATGTCTTTGGATTAGTTCAACAGAGACCAAGTAACAGCTTCTACACTATCCCCTGTTTGCTACAGGCAGTCAGATGAATCTTCTTATAATGCAAATCTGATTAATTCCCTACCCACACTCTCCAACCTTTCAGTGACTTCCCATTGCTCTTGGGATAAAGACTTTAAGCTCCTTAGTACTTCCTACAAGCTTCTGCTCACTTCTGCAGCCTCATCTTGCTCCAGGCCCTGGTTTCTGCAGTTTCTCTTACTTAAATGGTCCTTTCATCTCTCTTCTCCTGGTTAACTCTTTCATTCTTAGGAACTCAGCTCAAGCTTCACTTGCTTGGGAAAACTTTTCCTGTCCTCCCTGACTAAATGAGTTACTCGGTCACAGATTATCCTACATGACACATTTGTATGGCTTGCATTTAATGTTTGTTAGTGTGTCTCCTCCAAGGGTTAGCAAACTCCTTGAGGGCAGGGACCCTGCTGTTTTGCTTAGCACTGTATCCCTGCCATTGAGCATACTTTCTGGCACAGAGCTGCATCCTGAAACTCTACATTGCCTCATGGCTGTGAATTTCAATCCTTTTTAAAAAATGAATATTGCCCTTTTTCATTTGGGGCAGAGTCACAGTATATAATTTTATGCAAAGTACTTTATGTTCTAGGTTAGAGACAAGAACTGGAGTATTGATGCCAGAGCACATTTCTTTAGCATTTTCCAGATTTACTTTCATCTATTGGATTATATGACAAGCAGTGTACAAAGAATAATAGATAAAGAGGATTCAGAGACACACACATAACCATGAAGAAATGGCAGAGAAAGTGGGCACAGAGGGCACTGGGTAAGGAGAGGGCTAAATTTGCTTAGGAAGATGTAAGATGTCTTCTAGAAAGGAGAGCAATCCAAGACTTTTCTGGTTGAATTATCAGAAGAAAGCAAAAAAGGGCTCTTCAAGTAGGGGGCAGAATGTGAAAAGGCACAAGGGTCTGGAAAAACTATGAAACCAATAGAACTTTGGAATAGCTAGAGTTTAAGATGTGGGGGAGTGTGTTATGGGGACAGGAGCAATTATACTGTGAAGGGACTTGTAGGTGATGCTAAAAAGTTTTTCTTGTGGGTCAACCTTTCACAAACTATATTCTAAGGAATATTAATTCCTGCAAGATATTATTAGGAATTCCAGAATAAAGGGCCCCAGGACAGGTTAAGTGTAGGAACACTGCACTCTCAAACACTACATCCTGAACTACAAGGAATACAGTGTTCCCCAAATGGGTTAGTTACCTCATCTCATGGGACATCAACAAAACTCAAGTACAAGGTGTCCTGAGACACAATTTAGGAAATGATGGCACAGGGAGTAAGGAATGCCTACAACATATGAAGCATCGGCAATAAATGGTCAAATCTGTATTTTGGAAAGATACTCTGGCTTCAGGGCTGTATTAGTCTGTTCACACACTGCTATGAAGAAACACCTGAGACTCGGTAATTTATAAAGGCAAGAAGTTTAATTGACTTCTAGTTCTGCATTGCTGGGGAGGCCTTAGGAAACTTACAATCATGGCGGAAGGCAAAGGAAAAGCAGGCATCTTCTTCACAGGGCAGCAGGATGGAGTGAGTGCAAGCAGGGGAAATGCCAGATGCTTATAAAACCATCAGATCTTGTGAGACTCACTCACTATCATGAGAATAACATGGGGGAAACCACCTCCATGAGCCAATTACCTCCACCTGCTCCCACCCTTGACACATGTGGATTATAGGGATTATAATTCAAGATGAGATTTTGGGTGGGAACACAGCCAAACCATATCAAGGGTGAAGTGGGGGACCATGGTGGAGATCAGTAAGGCAAGAATTTAAATGAGGAAATGATGAGGGCCTGAAGACTATAGTAGTGCCAGTGAGAATGGAATGAGGCAGAAAAGGGAGTGTTTAGGAGATTGACTCAAGGCCCTGATGTCCTCCTGTGTGAATGTGCTTGAGCAGATTCTATAAAGACAGGGACACTAGGATGATGAGGTTTTACAATGGGGTGATCAGTACTGCCAATGGAGACAGCAAATGCAAAACAAGAGGCACCTGGGGTGGGGTGGAGGTGATATGGGTATTTTTAGACTCTGACCTTGTAGAGATGTACAGAAAGCAACTGGAAATACGGGATTTTAGGTGATAAAAATTAGAGGAACAATAATAACAATATCAACTAATATTTAACAATGTGTTGGCCACTGTTCTAAGACTCTATCTGTATTAACATAATTACTATTCACTAACACTAATAAATGCTACTATTATATTACTCCTACTTTATAGGAAAGGAAAACTGAGCCACAGAAAGCTTGTTTAAGTAACTTGACTAAGATCAGACAGCTAGTGGAGGAGGTGAAATTTGAACCCAGGCCAGAAGTTGGGCTTTTAATTGCTATTCTACACTGCCTTTCACATACAGAGCTGGGAATCACAAGCACAGAGTTAAAGCCGGAAGTGGAAAAGTCACAGAAATTTGTAGAAAAAGTTCAATAGAGGACCAATGATGGTGGCCCAAGAAGTAACAGCATTTAGTTGGCAGTGGAGAGAGAAGGGCACAGAGAGGGAAGGCCAAGACCTTTTCTAGGCACATAAAATGTGTATATAGTAGGGAGGGACACATACTGTTTAGTACTGTGTGTGATTGAGAACTTGGGCTTGTTCTCATGTTATCTGTGGAAATATGTGAGGTAAGAAGAGGATCTAAAGGTAGGCTTGAAGAGGAGAGGTAAAAAGAAGAAAGTGCAGTTTATTTTTATCCAGATGTAGCAAATACATTTGTGAATATGCACAGAACAATTAAAATATGGAAAGAAATATCTGGGATATGAGAAATTCACTGTTAATTTCATCTACTTTATGTTGAGTTAATTATTATGATATAAAAATGTCAACGACATGACTCTTAGAATTTGACAGTGTAGTAACAGTTAATATAGAAACCGCATATTTTAATTTTTATGGGCTGGTTGCTCTTTACAGATTTCCCAGAGATGTAGAATCAGTTAAGTGCACTGGATTAAGGATCTGAAGCTCAGAGGTTTGGATCCTGATTCTCACTAATTAATTAGGTGTTTGATGCTCATCAGTTTAATAAAGGACTTTGAGAACTATGTTCCTATCAGTGACTGAGGATAAGACTGCCCATTTCATTAGAGGCAGAGTCACAATATATAATTTTATGCAAACTACTTTATTCTATGTTCATTTCATAGGTTTTATAAGGCTTAAATAAAGTCACAAATGTACAGTTACAGTGGCAGTTTCACAGTACGTACTTCATAACTCTTTTAAAAAAGTCATTTCTTCCTTGGTAAAAACAAGTGTGAACAAACTGTCTTATAGGCTATTTTTTTTTAATATCCTGAAGTTTAAAGGTTTACATGCCAGTCTGGATGAAGATTCACCAGAGCAGTGTTTCTCAAAGTCTGGCTCATGGTTCCCTATTGTAAAATAACCATGGTGGCTGGTTAAACATGCACATTCCTTCCCCTCTTCCCAAACTTAAGACTCAGCATCACTGGCGATTGGGGTATGGAAATCTGCATTTTAACAGTTCTCAGGTAATTTTTTTGTGTATGTGTGCTAACATTTAAGAATCATTGCCTTATAAGATGTTTTAGTTTTTCTTAATGAAATAAAACCACAATCTATCCTGCCTGTGGACCCTGGTATCACGCCTGCCCAAAGGCCCTAACAGCTGGCCCACACAAAATTTCTAGCTGGGGTGAGTGATCCAGGGCTTTTCCTGCTGAAGTCAATCGGTAAATAGTGGAAAAGGTCACTGTTTTTCCAAAGGTGCAGATACCAATGTAAGGCTACAGGGATCATGAAGAATCAGGGAAACATGACACCATCAAAAGAATAAAATAAAGCTGACCGATAACAAATAGGGAGACTCAATCCAAAGAAATGGCTTCAAAAGTGAATTCTACCAAACATTTAAAGAAGTGAATTCCACCAAACATTTAAAGAAGAATTAATGCCAATTCTCTTTAAACACTACCAAAAAAAAAAAATAATAAGAGGGAACACTTCCAAACTTATTCTATGAGGCCAGCATCACCCTGATACCAAAGCCAGACAAAAGATACTGCCAGAAAAGAAAACTATAAGCCAAGATATACATGGATACAAAAATCTTCAACAAAATACTAGCAAACTGAATTCAACAGCACATTAAAAAATCATACACCATCACCAAATGAAACTGATCCCTAGGATCCAAGGATGTTTGAATATAAGCAAGTCAGTTGTTATGACACACCACATTAATAGAATGAAGGATAAAAATCACCAAGATCATCTCCATAGATGCAGGAAAAACACTTGACAAAACTAAGTAATGTTTCATGATAAAAGCATTCAAAATATTAGGAATAGAATGAAATTATCTCGACATAATAAAGGCTATATGAAAAGCTCACAGTTGACATCATATTCAGTGGTGAAAAAATAACTTTTTTCTCTAAGATACAGCATAAGACAAGGATGCCCACTCTTACCACTTCTATTCAACATAGTACTGAGAGTCCCAGCCAAATTAAGTAGACAATAAAATAAAATAAAATAAAATAAATAAGTAAAGAAGAAAAAGAAAAGAAATATAAGGCATGCAAATCAGGAAAGAACAAGTAAAATTATCTCTGTTTGCAGATTACATGATCTTAATATGTAGAAAACCCTAAAGACTCTACAAAAAAGAACTGTTAGAATAAACAAATTCAGTAAAGTTGCAGAAAAAAAAATCACATACAAACTATCACAAGATCAGAAAACCAAACACCGCATGTTCTCACTTGTAAATGGTAGTTGAACGAGAACACATGGACACAGGGAGAACATCATATACTGGGGCCTGTCGGGGGCTGTGGGGATAGGGGAGGGCTAACATTAGGAGAGATACCTAATGTAGGTGACGAGTTGATGGGTGCAACAACCACTATGGCAGGTGTATACCTATGTAACAAAAGTGCACGTTCTGCACATGTATCCCAGAACTTAAAGTATAATTTTAAAAAGTCATTCATATATCTGTATACTAACAATGAACTATTTGGAAAGGAAGTTAAGAAAACAATCTCATCTACAATAGCATCAAAAATAATGCAGTACTTAGAAATATACTTAACCAAGAAGGCAAAAAATGTGTACACTGAAAAGTATAAAACACTGAAGACATTAAAGCAGACAACAAATAAATAAAAAAATCCCATGTTCATGAATTACAATAATTATTATAGTCAAAATGTCCATACTACTTAAAGTGATCTACATATTTAATGCAATCTCTATCAAAATCCTAATGGCATTTTTTTTTTAAAGTAACAGAAAAAGCAATCCTAAAATTCATCTGGAACCACAAAAAGCTTCAAATAACCAAAACAATTCCGAGCAAAAGAATAAATTGGAGGCACCACACTTCCTAATTTCAAAATCTATTACAAAGCTAAAATAATAAAAAAAGTAAACAATGTTAACTTTTTTAAGTAAACTTTTTAATGTAAACAACGTTACTGGCATAAAAGCAGATGTATAGGCCAATAGAACAAAACAGAGAGCTCAGAAATAAACCCACACACATACGGTCAACTGATCTTTGACAAGAGTGTCAAGAGAAAAGGATGGTTTCTTCAATAAATAGTGCTGGGAAAAGTGGATGTACACATACAAAAGAATAAAAGTTGACCCTTATCTTACAACATAAACAAATGGATCAACAAAACCATCAACTAAACACCATCAAGTAAAAATGGATTAAATAACTTAAGACCTCAAACCATAAAACTTTTAGAATAAAACACAGGGAAAAAGTTTCTTGACATTGGCCATAGCAATGACTTCTTGGCTACGATACAAAAAGCACAGGCAAAAAAATATTTTTAAAAATGAGATTCTATCAAGTAAAACAGCTTTTGCACAGCAAGGGAAACAATCAACATAATGAAAAGGCAACCTACAAAATGGGAGGAAATGTTTACAAACTATTTGTCTGATAAGGAGTTGACATCTAAAACTCAATAGCAAAAAAAAAAAAAATTAAAAATTAAGAAAATGAGCAAAGCACTACATCTCTAATGGACATGTATAAATGGCCAACAGGTATATGAAAAGGAGCTTAACATCACTAATCTTTGGAGAAATGCAAATCAAAATCACAGTGAGATATTAGCTCACATCTGTTTGGATGGCTATTATCAACAACCCAAGATAACAGGTATTAGTGAGAATGTGAAGAAAATGCCCACTGTTGGTGGATATGTAAATTGGTGTAGCTACTATGGGAAATAGTGTGTAGAATCCTCAAAACATGAAAAATAGAACTACCATATGATTTAGCAATCCCATTAATGGGTATACAGACAAAGGAATTGAAATTAGTATATGGGAGAGATATCTGCACTCTCATTTCTTTGCAGCATTCTTCTCAATAGGCAAGACTTGGAAGCAACTTTAATATCCATGAGACAGGTGAATAGATAATGAAAATGAGTTACGTGCATATAATGAAATATTATTCAGCCTCAAAAGAAGGAAATCCTGCCACTTGAGACAAACAGATGAACCTGGAATATATTATGCTCTGTGAAATAAGTCAGACACAGAAGATTAAATATTACATAGTACCAATTATATAAGGAATTTAAAATAGTCAAAATAATAGAAGCAGAGGGTAGAATGTTGGTTTCTCAGGGACTGAGGGGAGGGAGAAATGGAGAGATATTTGTCAAAAGCAGTCTCAGTTATGCATGATGAATAAGTCCTGGAGAGCTACTGTACAGCATAGGGCCTATAGAAAACAATACTATTTGCTAAGAGGATTGATCTTATGTGACTGTTATCACACACAGAAATAATTATTTAAGAGGGCTGGAGGAAACTTTGGGAGGTGATGGATACGTTTATGGTACAGTTTGAGGTGATGGTTTTATGATTATAAACTTATATGGTTGTATACTTACCTACAAACTCATCTTGTATATATTAAGCATGTACAAATTTTTTTGTCTGTTAATATCTCAATAAAATGGTTTTAAAAATATCATAATTATGGAGATTAATTTGCATCATCTTTTTAAAAAACATCAATTATTGTCATCTCTTATAGAAGCTTGAGATGTTTGGTTCAACCTATCAAGTAAACTTATTTTATACTTTTCAACCAAAGAATTAAAGATAAGTACGATTTGACAGCAGGAGAAATTAGGCATAGAGGAAAACTATAATCTAGTGCTGATTTCTAAATATAATATCCAGTATTATACGAGGCTCTTTTAATCAAAATTAAATTAAAAATTTAATTTCTCAGCTTCACTAGCCACATTTCAAGTACTCCACAACCACATGTGGCTAGTAGCTACTGGTGGACTGTGCAGGTTATTTTAGAATATCTTTTCCTTACTTAGCTCAAATACACTATTATTAAAATTAACCAGATGTATTTGATATAGAAAAATTTAAGTATCTTACTTTGCCAGAAATGGATGCAGAGATGACATGCAGCCCCATCTGCCTTCTCTGTACTCTTCCTTCCCACTCCCAAAGCAAAACTTGCTGGACTTTTTCCTTGCTGCCTGATAAACCTTATATCATCTATAGCTAGCATGTAATTGAATGATGCCGATTATGCAAACTTCTCACAAAAGGCAACTTCCACATGAGGACTATGTTCACGGGTTGGTTATATCTGGATAAAATTTCCCTGAAGGCCTCACAGAGAAGAAGGTGCAAAGTTAACTTTATTTCACTGTAGTGCGTTGACTGTGTGGTGATGCAAGCTGCTGTGCTGGGCTCCTCAGAGGGTGGAAATCTCACTGCTCTTCCTCAAAGAGCTTGATTCTCCAGTAGTTCACCTCTTCCCCTCATGGTTTTCCTATTATTTTTTTCTCTATCTATCCACTTGTTGGTGAGTGTGTGAGGTATCTGTATCTGTAGGTATTTGGTGCAGTGGTAAAAATCAGGAGAACAAAAATAAGCTGGTGAGGTGGTGTGATTCTAACATCGTTTTTCTTTGTGGTTGTTTTCCACTCTAAGACATGCCATGAGATAATTTGAAAAATACAAAAAAAATGAAGATGAAATGAAAAATGAACTATACTCCCATTACCCAGAGAAAAGCTCTGTTAACATTCTGGTGTTTATCCTAACAGTCTTTTTCCTATAAGATGCAAATTCAGATCATATTTTACACTTTTAAATATTCAGCTGTTTTCACTTAACACTATATTACGAAACTCTTCATTTATCATTAATAGTCTTTGAAAGTATCATTTCTTAATACAGATGTCCCATAATTTGCTTTACCTTTTCAGATGTCCCATAATTTGCTTTACCTTTTCCCTCATTAGAAATTAAGGTTGTTTCCAAATATTGGTAAGACATAATGTGACAAGTATCAGTAATATATATTTTGTGCATCTAAGCAGTATGACAAAATAGAAAAAGGTGAAAAGGTATTAATGTACTTGATGTATTTCCAAACTATTTTCCAGAAAGGCTGTAACAATTTATACTCCCCTATGTAGGAAAGGTGAGTGTCTTGCCTCACCTGAAACTGAATGTTACTTTAAAAACATGTATGCTAATTTGCTAGAGAAAATAGTATATTATTGTAGCTTACTTTGCATTCCTTAAATTATTAATGAGGATTAACATTTTTCATGTTCATGGGGCATCTCTATTTTTTCTTTTCTAAACAGGATGTCTTTTGTCTGTTTATTAAATTGGGGGCGGTTTTACCTTTGCTTCTTGTCATCCTTCCAGTTGTTTTATGAAGAAGCCTGATTTGGGGCTTTTTGATGAAGCCTTGTGAGAGCATGGGATATATCTGCTTATAGGAAAGTGCCTCTAGGAACATGACCATTCTCTCTGTTCATCCTCTTAAACTCCTGGTGCTCTCATGTTCTCTCTTCCTTTCCTTATCAGCCCCCGATCTCATATGCTACCCATGACCATCTGTTACACCTTAGAGGGAATCTAAATCATCTAATCACTAAATGATGCGCCCACTGCTTCATCTCTACTTATACAGTGAAAGATCATAGCTTTCATCAAAGGTATTTTGAGCATCAAATTGGAAATCCTGGGAAACTCCTGGGCGTGGAGGACCTCAGATGTCACCCTGCAGCTTTCTCTGTCTCTGAGAACAGATCTAGAGCCTTAGTGCCATCGCCACTACAGATGGGCTAAATTCAAGGACTGATGACTACTCAAGGCTGCTATGGAGTTAAAATAAATAGCATAAGAACATGAATGTGACATAATAAGGTTTTACTGGAAGAAGAGTTAGTTTTAAAATGACAACAATTGTAGGAAAAGCCAAAATTTATTATATACAAAAAAACAAAAGCTGTTGACATAGTGTTCCTAACCTTTTTTTGCTCCCAACTTTTCTGAAAATTCTAATTTTTTCCTGCCCTAATCTTTTAAACTACATTTTTTCTCAATTAGATATTTAAAAACATTAAAAAATTCTCCATTGACAATTTTTCACTTTGATTTAAAAAGGTGAATAAATAATACATTACCTTTGAAACTAACAGTGAAATGATTTCTTTTACACTGTTGTCGATCAGATCATCTATTTTTGAATGGTACTGTTGCTAGATATTAAAAGACAAAAACTCATTAGTTGACATGGACACAAAACTTTTGTCATCAGTCATAAATGCTCTAAATCTACTAGTTATGACCTATCAGATTTATTTAAAATGATCATTTGGAACATTAAAAGAACAAAACCTTGAAAATGATCCACCCAGTCAACACTTTTTACATTGTGGTTTGAAAATTTTCCCATGTGCACTGTTGAGTTAAGCAGCTAATGGGGTTATTATTTAGATGAATTGAGTTCTTATTCTTATTCAGGCAGAGGAATGTGAAGGATACTTTTTGTCTTCTCCTCTATAATTAAGGTGGCCATGTATTTTTCTAAAGGGTTGGTTTAGCTGGAGAAGCAAAAAGACTAGAAAAAGATTTAATTAATACTGCATTTCATGTCTGACAACTCTCATTCATAAGTTATTTTAAATGTGCTCTAGAAATAAAATGAGCTCCCAATTGTTCACTCTAAAAGGACTTTTTGTCAGCACAGGGAGCAGCAGTTTATACAATTCTTACAATATGCTCGAGCAAGGGCAAAATTAGAATTTCATCAACAAAGGTGAATAGATGGTAACAAATTAATAGGCCATAAAAGGTATAATGAAACATCACTCACTCCCCATAGTTTTATTACCGCTTCCTCATGAAAAAGATGCCTTTAAATAAATACCAAAAAAAGATGTATTTAAAATCAACCTGAAAGACTTTTTTTTTCTTTCTTTAGAGAATACTAGAGGGCTCCATTCTTAAATTAGCAGAAGCTTTGGCTTCCAAGGCTTGTGAAGGCACATCCATTTAAACAGTAATTCTTCCTTTAGAAGCATTTATCTGACAACTGATTGTCCCCAATAGCCACTTCACAGAAAATGTGACTTGTAAAGACTAACCCTATCTTGATGGTTCAAGGCTTCTTGTAACAGCTAACAAAATGCATAGAGTAAAAGTACTCAGGTCAATATAAACATTAGACCAACTTCACTGCTGGTTGAATGGTTTCTTAAGATGTAAGTTTTTGAAAGCTATTTTTTTTTTTTTTGTGCTGAAAACATGTCTCAAAGTTTCCACACAGAACAAAACATCAACTTAGGTCTGCTTTGGAATACTCAGGAATGACACTCCACCCCTCTCCCCAAGGGTTCTGACAGTTACAAGTGATTATCATAAACCTGCATAAATAATAAAGAAAGGAAGGATAATTTTGGAGTGTCTGAATTATTTTCTTTTTCTGTGTGAGTCTGAGTGTGTGTGGGTGTGAATATAAGTGCGTAATGATGAGTGATCTAAAATTAACCACATTGATGTGAATGTGGAATTTTCTGGGCACATATTGCACCCACTAAAGCATGTCTGTCTCACTTAAAGCCTTTATTGATTCCCAAGTTTGTGCTCCCCAGAGGATAAATGGAATTGAAACATAGAGAGTGGATTTCTATTCCAGTAGTGCTGATATTTTTGCTTTCGAGATAGCTTGAAGAGAAGGAAAAGGGGAGAGAAAAGGGGAGAGAAGACAGAAAAACACGTAGAAGAAAAAGAGCCTGAAAAAGCTGGCTGGCAGTTAAACTTCTGATCCAGTCTAAATTATTAATAATTTTCTGAGCCAGGCAGGCCCACACATGAACATATCTGAGACCAGCTGAACAATTCCAGGGCACTGGCTGATGGGTAGGGTAATCCCTCCACAGACACACTTACAAAAAAAGGCCCCCCAGCTCCTGGCTGAAAGCTGTGCAGCTGACTGTGCGATGGAGAAGCTTATGCAAATGAGCTCTGCCTGGCTCTCCCACTCTGCCACTCTTGTTTCACGTCCTTCTTGCTCCAGATCAGTGTATGCAGCACGAGGAAATTAAATGCCACGTGATACACCTCTTTGGGGGTAGAAGAGGAAAGAGATACAGGAGTTGGGCTTCAAGCATCTCACTTCCCTCTTACATGGAAAGTACTCCAAAGCATGCAGGCATTGAGGCACCCAGACTTCCAAGCAGGTTCCTAAATATGCCTTATCCCCAATGTTTTTCTCTGTTTTCATAACTTTCATTTTTTGAATTCAAAGTGATCAAATGTCATCAGAAAGCTATTGTATATAAAATACAGAGCTTCTACATGTTAAACTTTTGGGTTGAATTGATTCTGGCAAATCTTAAAATCAAGGGATGAGCCACAAAAGAGGTCATTGATACCCATTTTCTTGAAAAGCAGTGAAAGTCAATGGACACTAGGAACCATTAAATTCTCCTATAATACACTCCTGTAGATTGTTGCTTGCTTTGATACCTGATCTAGCCACAAGCAGAGAGAAAGAGAAAAAGAGGAAGAGATGGGGAGGGAGGGAGAGAGAAAATGAGAATGAATGAACAAAAACAAACACATACAATGTTAAAAACAAAGGAATAAAGAAGTATACATCTGAAATTTAATACCCAAGGGGTAAATCCAAATAGTGTGAGGTTTTTAGATTTGTATAATATGGGATTCTGCTATTGTAAATATATCTGGTTAGATATGACTTACACTAATATTACAACTGCTGGGAACTTTCAGAATCTGCTCTGGCTGTGCAGTTGGTGGAGGTCGTATAGGCACATGAGTGTGAGAGAAAAGATGGCCCGAGAATTCCCATTTTACATATATATTCTGCAGACAATAACTCACATATGCCATACATAGGTATACAAAATTAGCTAGAAAAAGTCATTCATTAGGGGACCCAGATAACTTTCTTTTTCTTTTTCTGTGTTTTTTTTTTAATCCTTGCTAAAAAATGTATTAAATAATGTATTTCAGGAAAATGACAAATTAACATAAAAGGAAGTTGTAGAATGAAGGAACAAGGATGAAACCAGAAATTGAAATATGTCAATAAATGTAATTAATGATTATCTGTAAAAGTAATATTTGTGTGTGCACGCATTTAAAATAAGGCAAGTCAAAAACTGCCAAAATAACAATGGTTATTGTGTGTTCATCTGGGGTGGGTACAGGAGTGTTCAGTGGATGGTTAAAACATTCTAAGATCAGTGGTGTGCTTAAACTAGTTCATAAAAGCAGCTTTTTAGAAATTTTCAGATAACTTTCAAAGACAAACATGAACATGCAAAAAGAGGTCACAGGTAAAAACAGTTTATCTGCATAGACATTTTTAAGTTAAAATTGATAGTTTTTTTTCCCATTTAGTATAACAGACAACATTTTTGGTACATTTTTGTTTCCAACAATAAAAACCTATAAAATTTTTATCAGAGGCTGGGCATGGTGGCTCATGTCTGTAATCCCAGCACTTTAGGAAGTCAAGGTGGGAGGATCGCCTGAGCCTGAGTTCAAGGTTGCAGTGAGCTATGAATGTGCCACTGCACTTCAGCATGGGTGACAGAAGGAGACAAAAAAAGAAAAAAATACTGAGAAAAGGTAATGCTTATACACTGTTGGTGGGAATGTAAATTAATTCAGCCACTGTGGAAAGCAGTTTGAAGATTTCTCAAAGAACTTAAGACAGAGATACCATTTGAATCAGCAATCCCATTACTGGGTACATATCCAAAGGAACACAGATCACTAAACCAAACAAACGAAAACAAAAACAAAAACAAAAACCACTTGAACTTGTATGTTCATTGCCATGCTATTCACAGTAGCAAAGACATGAAATCAACCTAGGTGTCCATCAATGGTAGACCAGATAAAGAAAATATGGTACATATACACCATGGAATACTAGACAGCCATAAAAAATTACAAAATCATGTCCTTTGCAGCCACATGGATGCAGCTGGAGGCTATAATCCCAAGTAAATTAACACAGGAACAGAAAATCAGATACTGCATGTTCTCACTTACAAGTGAGAATTAAACACTGAGAACACACGGACATAAACATGGGAACAACAGACACTGTGGACTAGTAGAGGGGAGAGGGAGGGAGGGAGACATGGATGGAAAAACGACCTATTGAGTACTATGCTCAATACCCACGTGTAACAAAACTACACATGTACCCCCATATCGACAACAAAAGTTGAAATTTAAAAGAAGAAAATAAAATTCTTCAAATACTTCAAGTTGGATTGATAATCTTAGATTCTAGGGCTTTGTTAGATTTCAATTCATTCTTAAGCAAAGTTTCTCCACATCTGCCCTCAAAGGCAAACTGTGCCTGCTTTCCCAGCAGGTGATTCTGAACTTACATTAAGATAACCATTCAGGAATCCTTACTTCATGAAGCCCAGGGAAATCACAGGTCAGACACAGTCCAAAATCCTGGCCTCTCTACAATCAGGTGAACAGCACCACTTCACCTGACTGCTGTTACACAAAGACACTCATGAAATGACTAATCAGATGCTAGTGAATTCCAGCTTTCTTAAAAGATTTTGGACCTTGTCTTGGGGTATATAATATTTTAAAGGTACTGGATTGTTAGTTCCAGAAATGGATGCATTTTAATTTAACTAAGAACAAATTTGGCCCAAGTAGGGCCCCTTGCTCCCCTGAATTGCCATATTAATGTGTTTTCACCTTCATCCTCAACTAATGGGACCATGGAACGAAGTGGTTCTGAGGGCTGATGAATGCCTACAGCCCAGGTAGTCATCTGCTTTTGTGCAGTTATGGATAATGAGGATTCTAAACACTGAGGTGGCTTTGTGATCTCGACATCTGTCCCTGAGGGACTGGCCTGAGACTGCTGACTCATTTCACACAGCTGTCACATAAGCAGATCATTCACCCACTAATCACTCCATTAAACCCTATTCTGGGCCTCAGTGGAACATGTTTGCATCATCATGTAGCATGTAAGAAAAACAGGATCATAATTTAGAAGCACAAAAGGGAATGCATTGTGAGGAAGGAGTTGGGCAAGTTTTATATCCCAGCGATGACAATATAACACATTTACTAGAGATTTTGGAGAGGTAATTTCTTTAAAATTTAGAAAAAACATTGCTGCTATGTTTAACTATGTAGTATATATTTTACATGGTTCCAAATTGTCTAATGATCTAGTTTTTTTCAACAACTTTGTTGCTTTTTATAAATGAGGTCCGCTGGCTCACCTGTATATGTAATGTATATACTAATTTTCAATAATTCCAAAACTTATCTCAGCATATATACAGAGGGAAGGCCTATGCAATTATGTGGGTATGTTTACTGGAGAGAAAAAGCGAAGTATAAAATTCTTTTGCAATGAAATTCTTGTTTACCACTTTTTCAGGGTTGCTAATGGGTTTTGCATCTGCATATTTTGAACTATGTTAATTGTGTGAAAGTTGTGGGGAACTAATTGTCTCTGGTGTGAATGTACAGGTGCACACATAATGAACAGTAGTAGATTACTCTTCAAAACCACCCACCTATTAATGTAAAGAATCATTTGACAATGTAACAATGTTCATCATTTGTGTGTGTGTGCGCCTGTTTTTCCTTTTAAGTACTACAGCAAGTTGTTTCTTACAGGGGAGGATTTTTAAAGCAGTGACAACAAATCTGTTCATCCACTCAGCAAACATTTACTAAAGTGCCTACCGCATGTCAGGTACTGCAGTATATGTTAAAATAAGAACAAACGGATAAACCCAGTATGAATGGAAGATGATTCCACAAACCAGATGAGAAAAGAATGGGTTTATGAGGAAACCTAAGATAATATTCTCAGGCAGACAATCAAAGGCTTACATCTGGTTATTAAAAAAACATGAGGAGGTAAATAGGAGCCACTGGTACCTAAGCTAGCTGCCTACTTATTCAGATAATTAGATATAATAAATCATGTTGTAAGTGATCAGAGAATGGTAATTACTGAACATTCTATAACACATATCAGTTACCTGATATATGTGTAAGGTTGTATGCTATGGTAATATAAATACATTTTTTTTTCTGCTGAATTGCTCAAAGAATAAAATTGTGTATTCATGCATAAATATAAGTTATGGCCAAATAGCTAATGTCTATACCTGGGGCAATAGGTATAGAATTCACAAGTAGTAGGCCTTCCCATCTATTTTCACAGTTAACTAAGCCCCTCTGCTTAGATGAGAATTGTCAGCCCAGGAAGAGTCACCCTGAGTTTGATTCCCAATTGTCAACTGTAAGACTTGTAAGATGTAACTTACCTACAGGACACAAAGACATTCTGACTCACGAAAAAAAAAAAAAGGATACACTAGTCAATCCTTTATGCATAAAGGTTTTCTAACCTTGTACCTCAGGGATTCTGGGGTAGTATTTTAGGACGACCTGTTGTGGAGGAGGGCAGAAGTCTCATGACACAGGCCTGCCTCTTCCTTACCTCTGATGATGGTCACATCCTAGGCCATGAGTGGGAGGAAAGACTGTATCACTGGTGGGCTTGTACCTCACTGAAATCCACCACTGGGTTCATCTGTATGAAGTGACTTTGGGTGTGGCCTCCTGGTTCAAGTTTTTAGGGGCTATATGTCATCTAAAGCTCCAAACTTGGAATTCTTTTGGTATTAAAAGTATACTGTAGATAAATGCTTGAAAAATGTTAATTATCACTCTGCTCCTATAGTTATTCAGATTTCAATTTAAAAGAAGGTGAATTAATTTGGTTTTAAATAATTTTATCTTTAAAATTCTAAGAGTAGTTTATAAATTCTGCAGACTAACAGGGGAGAAACATTTCCCTTGTCATTATTTAAGGTATAAGTATTTAGTGTTTTCATGAATCTTTGGACTATTGCTATGTTATTGGAAGCTGTTAGCCTTATATATGTGAACACAAAAGCCAAAAATCTGAAAATAAATTTATATAACTTTAATTTGAAAAGATGAAAATAAAAAATATACATTTACAAAAATAATAACTCAAATGAAATGTGCTTTTAGAAAAAAAAATGAGACTTACCCATTGACTACCAAACTGGATCATGCCATGGGTGGAAAAAAAAAGATGATGAAAGAGAACAGAAGGGAAGAATAAAGAAATGAAGAAAAAGTAATTACAATGGGAAAAAAAGGCAACAAAATCAACTTAAACAGATAATTGAAGAAAAATAAATCAATTTTCACCCAATCACCACTCTCAACAAAAAATCATGGGGTAAAATAAAATTGTACCTCTGAATATAAAACCAAACAAAATATAAATCAAATAGAAAGAATAGGATATTTATTGATAAGAACTAGGCCTAGATTTTTAAGTCTATTTCAACCTAAATTTTTAAAAATGGAAGCTACTGTGTAAATAAACTATTTCACACTTTTTTGTGTGTCTTACTTTTATAGATGCAAACTCTGGATACTCTAGATTTGTATAAACAAAACAGGTAGCTTTCCAGCTTTCTCATTTGCTTGTAAAAACCAAGGTTTATGTAAATGACACAACACTTCAGCTGTTAAAAGCTATATCTAAAATTCATGGCCACTAATGCAATTTTAGACCATATTTATATCAAAAAGGAGAAACTGACATGAGCAAAGGATAAAGGCCATTCTGTTATTATAGTAAAGAAAAGATCAAACGTTTGGTGCTAGAGAACTTGGTCTTTTCAATCCAATCAAGAAAATGCCTTGTGGAAAGGGCATTTCCCATGCCAAGGCACCCTGTGCTGCCTTTCCCCATGTGGCACATTCTACATACCTCTTGTCCTCCATCCAGGGCACAGAGTTTGGTGCTTTGCTTTTTGGCGTCGACTAATACATTAAACATAGTGCAAACGGAAGCTGGAATGCGCAAGTCAGTTGTTTTGCTTGCCTTTTGTAGCTTGAGTTCAAATGCAGTTCTTGTTCTAGTTTTTAAAACATGAATTCAGAGTAAGAAATTCTGCTATACAGCTCACCTGTTTTGTAAAAAGTGAAATCAACACTACAAGATGCTAATTTAAAACATGCAAATAAGGAGTAAGCAGTGTGGCAGTGCTTGGGAGCTAAGGGGTTGGATGCTTTTCTTTTCAAGTGTCTCAATGAAAGATCAGATTGTGATATTTTTATATTAAACCTAGCTTCATGCAGTCACTCAGGCAGTATCGCCACCCAAATGAAGCTTTTTGTTATATCTAGAGTACCACATTTAATGGAAAAAAACTCGTAATTTCACTTAATTGTCTGAATTAATTGTCTGAATTTCCAAGTAGAAAAATCGCACACTTGTATGCATTTAAGCAGAATATATCCTCTATGTGAGGGCTTACCAAATTAGAAAAAATAAGCACAAACCTAGAAAACCCTAAAACATGGTAATCAATGTACAACAGACAATGTGTAATTCTTTTATGTCACTTACATTCTCTTTCAAAAACCTAAAATTGCAGGCAGGTTTTTGAAAGAAACTGCATCATGAGCAATTTGGAATTGGTTTTGCTGAAGTATCCTATGAAAATCCACAGAATCGAGACATCAAAATCAAAGATGATTTTTAAAAAACATTAAACTACCTAATCCAGGGCCTTGCCTTAAGGGGCCACTGAACATTATTCTAAAGACAGATTTTTTTCTTGGTTTCAAGATTTCAGAAATATCCAACTGGTCTAACCAGTGTTTGAACACTTTTCTAATATGTGGCTCCATATTGTCCTTGTATATATAATGAACAAGGACAATGGAAAAAAAATGTTTGACCAATTAGGATGCATTTTTTAAAACTATTATAAAATGAAAGCACATTTGGAAGAATACAAAGCCTCATAACTTATTTCCAGTTAAGTGATAAAGAATGTAAGCAGATAGTTGGAACTCATCTGTTGTGGACAGAAAATAGTTAGTAATCCCAGAACAACTGATGGTGCTGATCCTATTTTGAGTTTACTATGCCATTTCACAGCACACAGACACAGTACATAATGCATACAGAACATAACAGACCTTTTTCATATGTCTCAGGAGATATTACCTTGGGAATTTAAAGCATAGTATTCCCAGAGAGATAACAATAAGCCCTAAAGAAACCATTAATATGGTATAGATGTTACTGATTAAGGCAATAGTTGGGAGACCTGAAAAAAGTATCCAGCCAATTTCATCAATTACATGGGTCCCCAGAATTTAATCAAGATAACCTAATACTCATTAAATGTTGGAATAGTGGTGCATAATGAAACCTTTGCTGTGACAATAATATATTAGGTACTTGATAAAAAGTGATATTTTTGGGTGCTGGCACATTAAGCAGCAATTTGAAAATACATGTCTACCTTTTGACACAGGCCTCTAGCATATCACTGGCCATTAGTTTAAGTCTTTGCTCTAAGTGGTGGGCAAATTCCTGTTCTGGCCAGTGCAGATCAAAGACAAACATTTGCAGTGCATCAAGCTTCCAAAAAAGGTCTTCTGATGTTGCTGAGCCATTGCTAGAAGAAAAAGGAAAAATGAACATCATGAACTCCCCGTTAATTAGGTATACCATGAATACATTGTTTTTTCTTTTCTGTATCAATTGCCATCAGCGAAAAAATATAAAGTCTCTAATGATCCAATATTTTCTTTGTTCAGCCTTCTAATTGTTCCTCTACAATTCTTAATAAGGCAGGGCAAGGAGAACAAAATAGAAATAAATATGGTGGTAGGGTTTCATACAAAGAGGTAAAATGGATATGTATACTTTACTAAGGAAATTATATTGTGTACATAAGAACAAACATTGTAACTGTTCTTTACCAATCTCTAGGATAAAGATTCTTGCAAATCCCCAAAATTATGTTTTATGCAAGAAAATCCTTATGTTAGCAACCAGTACCTTTGCCGTTATTCATGCATATGTGCCTCTGTCACCATGGTGGTTTCTGTCTATCTACATGTGTGTAGAATATAGGGTCCTTGAATTTCTCAATTACAGGTAAAGGTGAGACAGGAACTGGAAAAAAAACGGGCTAGGTAGGGAAGCAATCTTTTATTTTCATTTTTTGCTTTTTCTGGCTTATTAAAACCCAACTTAGTGCAAGGTATTGTCTGACAGAGAAATGACATTCAGGGTGCTCTGAAGATGGAGAAAAACAACGCGTTTCAGGTCCTTATATCTAACTGTGGAGCCAAGATTTGCTAAGCATTCACTATTATGGTAAAATTACTCTACAGGAGTGCTATCACCCCATGTATGAAGATAACTTATAGAAGAGTTACAGTAACTTATAGAAGTTACCTTCTATAAGGTACCTTATAGAAGTTACCTTCTATAAGGTACCTTATAGAAGTTACCTTCTATAAGGTAACTTATAGAAGTTACCTTCTATAAGGTAACTTATAGAAGAGTACATATAATATTTTGGCAAATGGTTATTACTTTCCATTATGCAAGTACATAGGCTAATACAGAAACAAGTGTTTTGAAAGTAAAATATTCCTACATTAAAACATATTGAAATTTAACCATAAAAAGCATAAAAGCAAAAGCAAAAAAAAGCTGCTGTATGATTCATTTGTTCTCAGCTTTCCCACAATTGCTTCACATATACTAACTTAAAATTTATATTTCTAGTTTACAAAAGAAAATTAAAGAAATAAACTCATTATTACAACAGCACAGGGGAAAATACCTATGTAACAAACCTGCACATTCTGCACATGTATCCCAGAACTTAAAGTAAAATTAAAAAAAAAAAATTGTTTAAAGCACTACATTGTTTCGCTAAATATATCTTTATGAGCTAGCTTAGAAAAAAAGGCACCTCTTGCTCTTGACTAATGAAAAGCTTATTTCTGCCCTCCACCCTGGCTTCAGCGTCAAAGCTCTATCACAAACCTACATTGCTTTTCTCTTCTCATTCTGCCAGTAATTCCTCCTGATCTCCTTGTCTAGCCAAAAAGCCCTCATACTTAAGTTCTCTAGGGACCAATCACAGCAAAGCAGTGAACACTCCCGTAGCACTTTACTCACTTAAATCTCTTCACCTTAATATTCAGTGCCTCAAATGCACCATTAAATAAGAGAACCAGACAACACCATTCTGATACTACAGTGAAAGTGTTGAAAAAAACACTACCTTTATTTCTCCTTTTGCCATATATATCATACAATTAAGAGAAAAAAAAACAAACAAACAAAATCTCCCTTCACATCCACAGTGTACAGCTTGGTAGATTAGAGGAACTGAGTTTTAAGAATAACTGAATACAACTGGCAAAGAAGCAAATCTGCTTCTTATAATCTTTTTTCTTTGGAGAAATGTAACTATTTGGAATGTATATATTCTTTAACAACACAATGACAAGGAAAAAATCATAAAAATAAAATCTCTAATGGTAAAGGCAGAATTCTACTAAAAATAGATTTTCTAATAATACATGGCAATCTTTACAGAGAATATGGTTCCATTTTTCTTCTGTTTGATTCTATGGTAAGATTCTTGACAATAAATGTGTTTAATTGGGAATGTAATTAAGATAACAAGTGTTTGTTATAATTAGATAGATATATGAAAAAAATGTGAGTAGGCTTTCTCTGGAGTTGGTACATATAACCTGCAATTTATTCAGAGCTTTTTCATTTTAAAATTATTTCTAATCAGTGGCCTATTCCTAAAGGTATTATTAACAGATTAAAGAATTCGAATGTGAGTAGTGGACTCTGAGATAATTTCCTAAAAATGCCAGCAGGAAACTTAACTTGCTGGCATTCATTTCTAGAGAAAAAAAAAACAGAATAAAGATTTATATACAGATAGATATGTCGATGAGCAATCCTTGCATGATTTATGCATTGGTAGGCAGGGATGTATCTTCAAAACCATGGTTACTTTTATATTCTTCTTATTTAATCAGCAGTTGTATTTTTAATTCTTTATGTTAAATATAAATGTTTCTTTTTATTAATGTTTCAAACTTCAAAAAACAAATGGCAATAACATCATAACATTATGAGTAATTCTGGACACTCTGACAAAGAACCTAATGTTGATAACCTTGGTAGGTAAAGATAATGGTGATCAACTTGTAAAACACATTTTTAAATTTCCCCAGAATGGTGAAAGCACAATCACTTTACTTACAAAGCCCCAATTTGTCATTATTCCTGTCCTGAAATTAACATACTTTAAAAAAGGGTCCTCAATAAGGGATTCAGAGTTCGTACAAATCCCAAAGTTAATAAAAGATTACTAACAAAAAAATAAATTTCACAGGATAATGCCCATGATAGTGTTCTTGGCTAAAATCAAGCGTTAAATAGATGAGAAATTAGGAAGAAAAGGAGTTAAATTATAAAACAGTGTAAAAAAGAACAAAAAATCATACACTTAGAAAGGTTCATTATAGTTTGTGGGCAATTTTCTGAGCACACACAGACACCACTTTACACACTCTAACGACCAAAAGCATTTGCCTGTAAGAAAAAAAATTCACATGTAACATAATATCCTAGTGAGTATTATGAATGCAGTTATGATGTTAAACTTGGAGAAATATTGCCAAATTACTTTGCAAGTTATTCTCTTTCTTGGTCTTTTCCTATTTCTTTTCTTGATTGTGTGCATACCTGACTGGGTGTGGATTTGCAGTTGGTGGTGGGATAGGTAGAAAAGTAGCAAGTTCTTAAACACAACGTTCTATGACAGCAGAACAAATTAATGATAGGAGTGAGGAATTTGTAGTCAAACGAACCTGGGTTCAAATTTTGCCTCTGTCACTTATTTGCTGTGAGATATTGGGTAAGTTTGGTTTCTTAGTTTCTTTATGACTTAGTTTCCTTAACTGTAAAATGGGGATAATGATATGAGGTTGTTATAAAGATTAAATGAGATAAATAACTTGGCACTGTACTGGAAACATAGTAAATTCTCAATAAATGGAAGCTATTTTTCTTCCTCTCATGATTATTCTTTCTAGTTGATTTCATATGAGATCTTGGGCAAAGCAGGTAACTGCCCGAGTTTTCCCATTTGTAAACTAGTACTATTACTTGGTTCTGATCGCTGTGAGGCTCATAGTTTTAAAAACTATACCATTATAAATTATAATGATGATGCCTGATGATAGTAATAATAACAAAAACAACAATGTAGAGTAGTAGTAATTATCATTTACTGGGTGCCTACGATATGCCAATAGTACTAATAATTTACTGAGAGCCTAGGATATGCCTCAATGCAGTTTTTTTTTTTAAATCATCACAAAAACATCTTTCACTTAGGTGTCATAATTGTTTTAGAGTTGAGAAAAAAACTCAGGCTAAGAAGGATTTACAATTAATAAGCTAAGATCTAAATTCAGAACTGATCAATTTAAAAGCCCATTCCTGTTCACTTCAGTGGTTCTTAGTTGCTGATTCTGCAATAGGCAAGCTCATCATGATGTGAAGTTAATAAATATGGTTTTTGATGATATAAAGACTATTTAAAAATACCAAGATGTACCAACTATATAATAAAAGAACAAAAGAAGAACTCCCTGGTTTTGGTAATGAAAGGGCCTGCATGATGCAGTACTGTTTTTTAAAAGCTGAGACTAAGATAAAAATAGAAAAATATTATATTCTTGAAACCATTCTTCCAAAGGTTTTCTACTTGCACAAGATAAGTCATCTGGGCAGTAATAAAGCTGGAGCTAAGAATCCTCAAAATGCTTTGTATACATAAGGAGAACTCTGGTTATTTTACTTAGGGTACAATGTCACCAAATGATTTACTTAGGGTAGAATGCCACCAAATTATTCCTGTCCCACAGATTATATATGAACTACATTAAACTAGTGTGTTTTTTCTTTTTAATTGACATTATTCATCACAGATATGCTAAGCTTAGCTTACTAGCTTAAAAAACTCAAATAAAAAACAACAGTATTCCTCAACCAACGATGATAAATGCCATGCAGTCTAAACACATCTGCGCAGAACACAGCCCAGGCCATGCACCAGCTAACACATCACCAGGAAATAAGTGAGGAATACACACGTGGACTCATATAAAGAAGGCATCCACGAAGCAGTAGAAATGTTAGGAATCTGTGGAAGATTAAGAGGCAGACTTGGAACTTTTGGAAGAGCTACATTGGGAAGACTGTTGGCGATATTCCTGTAAAGAAACAAACAACGTGGGAAGGGACCACCATAAGCGATAACTACAGATGGCCATGTGTAAAGTCATAAGGTCAGGGTTGAAGAGGCAGGTGCTCTACGGACACTAGGTAAGATACCTACTTGACAGGCTGCCATGTCTCCTGCTCAAAACCTCTGTGAATTGACTGGGCGATGGAAGACTCCATGAGATCCACATAGCGGACAACCAAGGGTACAAAGATTTCTTGCAAGTGTTTGTGAAATTTTCCATTACACAAAAGTGCTGAAATAGCCAAGCAGAAACAGTGTTTGTCAGAGGGATAATATCAGACATTTGGAAAATATGGGCCAAAAAAACATGTTTTCTGAGAGAGTCTGACACAGAAGAACTGATAAAATGCAGATGAGAGTAGATCATATCCCCCATATTGAATATCGTATCATGGAAATTGATCAAAAAGTATAATTAGCCTTCTATATATGGCTGTCAAAACACAAATAGATTATATCTCTCTAAAATTCTCCTGGCAGGTGGTATGTTTTTATTTTCTAAGAGGTTTAACACATAGGCACATGACCACTCGCTGGAAATTCAAGGGAGCTGCCAGCTCCCCTGAAGGTCCTGACACATGTAAATACAGCAATTAAGCAGAGTTACAATCTCTGTGCTATGCTGTGTATCACAGAGGAGCTAAACCTTCTCAATTCTAAGAGGTAAGCTTGATGACTTGTAAAAGCTATTCTTGTTCACTAGGAGGGTGTCTGTGGGTTTGGGAATATCTATTTTGATTCATGAACATTATAGTTATATGTGGATTTTCTTTTTAGTCATTCAATTTTGCATATCTGTATTTAAAAACAGCACATGACATGGATTTTTTAGGTTTCCATTTGTCTTTAATAAATGGTAGTACGGAACATCCTACCTAAAGTAGTGACAGAAATCTTAGAATTTGTGCTACAAGGCTGCTGGGCAAGGTACATTCACCTTTTTCAGGCGATGAATGTTTTCTACGCAGATGATACAATTTTCTTAAAATATAGGTGAGTATATGCCTAAGTTTCACCATTAAAAAATAGAGAATCTATACGAAAACAGTAATGCTAAGTAATATTTAATAAAGACTTTATTTTAGATGACAGTACTATAGATTGTAAATATTTCTCAAAGAACATGTCCTAAGCTCCATTGTGGCCCTCAAAGTGAAAATGTGCTGATTTAAAAATATACTCTGTGGTCAGGAAAGGTATTCCTGAAGAGACAGAAGAACCTTCCATGGAAGACTTAAAGGGGAGGTTTCCAGGTAGAGGGAACAGCTAGCAAACAAGTTTTGGGGAGGAATAAGCTTGGGTCTTTGCAGAAAGATGAAAGGCCAGGGTAACTGCAATATAGACTGAGGGAGGGGGAGGGGCAGCCCATGGCAGGGTCTAGATCCTAGGACTGAGTAAGGAGTGTTGCTCTTAGTGGGTGTGATGGGAAGCTTTATGATGCTTATGATTATGCAGAGGAGTGACATGATATGATCTCTCTGGCTGCTGTGTGGAAATGGAGTAGGTAGCCAGGGGTGAAAACAGAGAAAAAGGTTAATACTCAGTTGTTTACTGCAATAGACTAGGTAAAGGATGATAGTGTCTTTGACTAGGGTGAAGAGGTAGAAGCTGGGGAAAAGTTAGTAATCTCATTCACTTTTATGGATTTGAATAGCTATATATGCTTATAGTTACTAAATCTAATTACTAGCAACTTCAATAGCAGTGTCTTATAAAATATTCACTATGACAACTTCCCACATTATCTTCTTCAGAGCAAAAACATCCCAAAAGCTTAATAGTGTTTTAGCTCTTGTCAAAGTACATGATGTTTATCACTGTGGCATGTATATGAAGATGGCTTCGATATGTTACTTTATGCGTTTCTGAAATTTCTCTGAGGCTGGACAACTACAGGCACATAAATTGGTGGGGGAAGTAATTCTAAACACAGAAGGAAATATAACAGATTTTTTTTTCTACCTCTAATTGATATGGGTTAGTATTTTTTGTGGTTAAATACTCTTTTCCCAGCTCAGCTATATGCTAAAACATTTCCCATTAAATTGTGAACAATAATCATATTTAATGATAGGTGTCTTATTTAGGAGACTAATGTTATCTTAATGATGTTTTCATTAGCACACTGAAAGAAGCTTTATTTATTCCTGGAGATTCAATCATCGAGCTAGAAGGTACTATAGCTCAAATAATTCAGTTACTTTTATCAAATGCCACCTAAATAAGCATGCTAAACTTTAAGGATAAAATATTCTCACTCAAACCATCTAATTCACTGTAATATGCAAATTAAAAAATATACTGATATCTGAATTTATTGGGTCTCTACTTAAGAACTCTCATTCTCTTCTTCCTCCTCCTCATCCCTAGCATATCTGGAGTACCAAGCACTATGTGAAGTCCTATATGTGCCTTATCTCATTTAATCATCACAGAAACTCTACGAGGGAGGAATTTTATTTTTTTTTTTGAGATGGAGTCTTGCTCTTGTTGCCCAGGCTGGAGTGCAATGGCACGATCTTGGCTCACTGCAACCTCTGCCTCCTGGGTTTAAGCAATTCTCCTGCCTCAGCCTCCCGAGTAGCTGGGATTACAGGCACATGCCACCATGCCCAGCTAATTTTTGTATTTTTGGTAGAGACAGGGTTTCTCCATGTTGGTTAGGCTGGTCTCGAGCTCCCGACCTCAGGTGATCCACCTGCCTCGGCTTCCCAAAATGCTGGGATTACAGGTGTGAGCTACTGCGCCTGGCTAGAACTATTTTTTTAAACTTATCAATAAGGTAACTGAGGCATAGAGAGTTTAAGATACTTGTTTAAGATCATTTAGTCATTAGTAGAACCAGGATTTGATAGAAAAACTCCTTGTTAACCTCTGTAAAACTACCATTCCTCACTCTGACAACCAATTAGTCATCAAGACTGGTGTATTTTATATCCTTAATATCTTTCAGTAAGTTACCGTGCTCTCTTCATCACCACTGCTGTTGCAATAGTCCAGCCCTCTCATCTCCTGTCCTGATTAATGCAATAATAACCTAACTGGTCTTTAGGATCCTAATATTTCCTCTGCCAATCCATCTTCTCAAAATCATAAGCAGAGGGGCCTGCTGAAATATGAAACTAAGAATGTCACTCCTAAAGATGATAATCCTTTAGTGGATCATTATGACAAGCTTCAAAAGCCTGAGCATGGTATGAAAGCTTTCCAAGACCTGTCTACAAGTTACTTCTCCAGCTCATTTCTGTTGCCTTACCTTTCATTTACTGTGATACAGTCATAATGACTTTCACGATTCAATATACACCTGCTCCTCAAATCCTTTCTAGAAATGCTTCCTTCTGCTGTCCCCTTGCCCAATTACTGGCTTCTCTTGTTTACTCTCTACCCTGGACAGGTTTCCACTGTGGTTCTTGTCATACAAGTGTTCTTCTCCTGCTGACATATTTCTTGCTGACATATTTCTCGCTGCCTACAAGGATGTAAGGTTCTCAAGGCAGGAACTATGTCTGTATTCTAAGTTCCAGAAAAGTCCCTAGCTCAGAGCAAGTAATCAAATGTTTGTTGGATGAATGAATATTTGAATGCTAAGATTATTACATTATTATTGTATTAAATGGCACCTATAAAACCTATTGAGGCCTGTGTATACGCCTCATACTTTGTATAAAATATATAGCATTAAATAATACAGCTATAAGTTCTATTTTTAACCCATATGTACAAGATCATACTGCTAAAAATTCTAATGAATATAAAAGTTGGTTATTTTATGTTTCTTATTTTAATGAATGTGGCAAAGAAAGGATTTTCTCTGGTCAGTTATGAATCTTGACAGCAAATGATTATATCCTGCAGAATTTAAAGAAAATGAAGATTACCTATATTTCCTATGAACTACAAAAAATCTTAAATTCTAGCCAAAAGTTTGCTCAGAATTCAGCAAAGAGTTATTTTTTATTTGAAAAAAAAATCAAATTATAAACCCACATTTGAAAATTTTAGAAAATTGGCAGTATTATTTCATTGGTAATTAGAGAGAAAGGGGAAGGAGGGAGTGGGGGGAGAAATGGGGGAGACAAAGAGAAAATGATGGAGGGGAGAGGGAGAGGAGGGGTGGGGGAGGGACTAGAGGAGAAAGAAAGAGAAATACACAAAGAGGGGGAAAGAAAGGAAAGAGAATATTTGGTTTCCAAAGACAAGCTACAGAAATACACCCTACACTACACTTGTCTATGTAAATGTATGCTCCTTCCTTAGTTGTCCATATGGCAGCTTGCATTCCACTCCTATCAGACACTGTCAAAAGCCCCTCTTAATATGTAGCCTGAGGCATCAGAGTAAGTGCTTCTATCTTCTCCATATGGTTTAATAAGGATAGGTTATGATTTGGGGCTGTCACCTGTCCAAATCAAGCCTTTACAAAGCACCCATTACAACAGTTCATTGTAAGTGGCAAGTTCTTAATGCGGCCACATCCAAGAGCACTTCTGACACCATACTCAAGTATGAGAGAGTGAAAAGGGCTGCTCAGAATGAGTCTCAAAAAGTGATTACCGCCTGAGGGGAAAGCCAGCACCTATTTTTCAGATAAAAAAATAACTTTTTTCCCAAAAAGATTCCATGTTTCCAAATATCACCTTGTTAGAAAATAATGAGGCATCGATGACATCGAGCCCTATGGTACAATTAGAAATGGCAAAAAGAAAACAAATGGCTTAAATATAAGCTAAACTCAGGATGCAATATGCCCAATTATTTTGAAAATCCCCGATAATAAATTAGTGTTGATTATTTTCATACGAAAAAGCCTCTTACATTTACAAAAGTACTTGTCATAGGCTTTTAGTAGTAAGATTTCAACAGAGAATTTAAATTTAAACTATGATCCAATTAATAACAATTACTGAGACAATAATCACTGGGTAAAATAAAGAATAAGCAAATAAAAGAATTCGTATATTGTTTTTAGGGTAAAAATATGCTGCTGACTCTTGAACCCATATAATCCAATTTTATAGTGCTCATCCTCTTCCAATTAGCCAGCTTTAGTGGATTACTAGAAAGAATGATTTTTCTCCTCAAACTTCTCATTAGGCATTTCAGAAGGAAATGGGTAATTCATGACCAGCAAAACAAACAGACAATACAAACCACAATAAAATCAACAGACTTTGCCATAAAACAATTATTTAAGAGACTAAAAATTATATCAACCCTGAGCAATGCAAGCATAGTGCACTAAGAAAATTAATAAGTCGCTCTCCATGTTGACAAATGCATATAATGAAGACCTCCATCACAGAAACAGAAAATATGAATATGGGCTTCAGGAGAAAAGCCAGCAGAACTGCAGTCTAGAACAGCATTATGTAAAAGGAAAACACTCTTCTCTCTCTCTCTCTCTCCCGCTGCCCTCCCCAGCCCTCACCCCTTCCTCCCTCCCTGAGATTTAGGAATAGCACCCAGCTAAGAATCTGGCACATTAAGTAGGCACTCAATAAATGTCTGATTATTGAATAAATATCAATAAAAATCTACCTCCTAAGAGAAACTCCAAGAACATCCCATTTAAGTAGACTAGGAAACACACTGGATTCTATTGTCCTTTTAATTAAAAATTTGATAAGTAATTTTATATTTGGTAATATTAATGTATACATTAACTAGTATAATAATCCCTAAAACCATACCCAGTTCTTCCTTTTCCCTTGGGGCACTTGCTAATATATATTTATACACTTATACATCTACCTAGGGAGAGAAAGTGACAAGAAGTGATAGAACACAGCTGTTAAAATGTTTCTTACTTTTTGGGCAACAAATCCAAATTTAAAACTATAATGAAAAAATTTCATAGAACGGTACACATAATTTGAGTTATACTTCTACAATCTACTGCATCAAGTTATTTGTGTATATATGTGCGTATCCTCCACTAGATTTTATGTTTTTCAAGGGGAGGAATCATTTCTTATTTATCCATGTATTTGCAAGGGGCCTAGGATTTGTAAATTGTAGGCATTAGGCACTTGTTTCTTGTGAAACTAATTCAGAAAAGCTTAATTAACCGAAGCTTATAAGGCAAAGATAAGTAAAGAAGTCTTACGGTCCAGCAGTCCTCATGCTGTTTTTTAAATGAAATTACGTAATATTAAAGGCAAATAGAAAAGTCTGTAATTTTACTCAAGCTATGCATAGCCTTCTAATCTCTGAGTTAATGTCCCACAATACTTGCCCCATCAATGGGAATGATTGAGTACAGCTATATCATGATCGATAACTCTCTCAAGGGTGGGTTTCTTTTTTTTCTTTTTTTTGAGAAGGAGTCTCGCTCTGTCACCCAGGCTGGAGTGCAGTGGCGCGATCTCGGCTCACTGCAAGCTCCGCCTCCCGGGTTCACGCCATTCTCCTGCCTCAGCCTCCCGTGTAGCTGGGACTACAGGCGCCCGCCACTACGCCCGGCTAACTTTTTGTATTTTTAGTAGAGACGGGGTTTCACCGTGGTCTCGATCTCCTGACCTCGTGATCCGTCCGCCTCCGCCTCTGCCTCCCAAAGTGCTGGGATTACAGGCGTGAGCCACCGTGCCCGGCCAAGGGTGGGTTTCTTGATGCCCATGGTTTTCAGAAGTTACAGGTGTTCCTGTTAATCTGTTACAAGAAACACACTGGCATTTTAGAATAGGTGATTATCTTTAAGCCACTAAACCCTATGAAAATATAAAAAGCAGATTAAAATTTTTAAAAAGTCTACAAGTAGGAAAGAAACTAGAGCAGGCAGGGCGCAGTGGCTCACGCCTGTAATCCCAGCACTTTGGGAGGCCGAGGCGGGTGGATCACTTGAGGTCAGGAGTTTGAGACCAGCTGGACCAACATGCAGAAACCCCATCTCTACTAAAAATACAAAAAATTAGCTGGGTGTGGTGGTGCATGCCTGTAATCCCAGCTACTTGGGAGGCTGAGGCAGGAGAATTGCTTGAATCTGGGAGGCGGAGGTTGTGGTCAGCCAAGATCACGCCATTGCACTCCAGCCTGGGCAATAAGAGCAAAACTCCATCTCAAAAAACAAAACAAAAACAAAAACAAAATAAAACTAAACAAAAAAATAAAAAAAAAGAAATTAGAACAGTACTGTGGAATTCAACTGAGGGGAAAAAGGTAGTGACTCCTTGCTTTTATTTCATTTACCATACTGGTCAGTAAAACAAATTCTGACACACCATTTTGAATCCAATCAACTCTGGGGATTAGAGTTAAATACATTCTCACATTTTGGCCCTTATTTCATCATTTGTAAAGTGCATACTTATAAAACTAAGCTGGCACGCACAGATTTGCTGCAATCTAGATGTTATACCCTTTCTGCATTGTCCCTGGTTTATGTATATCCAGATATATCTATAAACACCAATTCGTGAATTTCAGATGAACAGCTCATTTAAGCACTTGAAAGAGAATAACACGCAGGTGTCAGCCTTCCATATTTCAAAGCTTGAAGATTAACCTAATATACAATATGGTGACCTAACAGTCCTTCATTTGAAAGAAATCTGAAAAATAATCTCTGATACAGCCTAAGTGTGAGAATAACCCAGCAGGATTTCCACCTCTTCATTTCTTAATGAGTTTTTTGATAATGAGAGGTGACTTTGCCAGTCACTCTGGGCTCTATTATGGCTAATTTGACTCCACTTCACTCTCCTTGTTAATTATTAACACTAGCCTTTTTATCCTCATGAGACCACATTCCAATTTTTCCTTTTTCGATTTTTATGAGCCCATCTTTACGAAGGTGAAAGTCTTCAAGAATAGGTTTTCACTTAGTGTAGAGCAGGAACATTTATTATTCGTTTAGGCAGAGATGCTGTGACATTGATTATATAAGCACGGGTGTTCTTTGGGATGACTTTAATGTGCTAGCAATGTGAAAAGGCTGTTAATTAAAGAAGCAGCACCGTGGTATTTTTCAGTTGGGAACCAGTTCCCAATAGAATGGTCATTTGCCACTTGCTAGCATATCCACAGATTAAAAGGTGACTAGCTCCAAGGGTTTGCCTTTCAGTAGTGCTGAAAGAAATGATTTGTGCCATTTGCAGATGGCTTTCATTTGTCAGAAGCAGTCACTTGCCTTATCTATTATTGACAGAACAACTATGGAAATAGTGTGCAAGGGTAGAATCTATTTGTACTAGCTTTATAGTCACTCAGTATCATTGAACCATTGTGCCAATTACTTCATTATGAAAACATTTATCTTCCCTCAATTTGAATACATCTCTCTTTCAAAATTGTTTCCTTAGATACCACTTAAACTGATTGCCCATTAAATTACCTCTTTAGTAGGGGAGTAGATTGGGGTAGATGAAGGCAGGGTAGAGAGCGAAGTGAGAGCTTGGTCTTTTTTGGCCAGAAATGGAAGCTGACTTTGTTTTCATCATCAGTCTTGCTCTGGGAGTCAGTGAGTGAGTCTGTGAGGGGTGGGACATTGGGGACGGTTGCTAAAATTGTGGTGCAGCTGGTGCTCTTCCCTTGAGGAAAACTGCATTTAATCTCCAAGGGTTCTCCACATTTCATCTCCAAGGGTTCTCCAAGCTATGACTTTCTCTAATCATGGCTAACTGTAAGGAAAGGCACACACCCCAGATGTTTTTTATTTTTTTCTCCTTAAAATAGAAACCGAATTTGCTGTCTTGAACCTTCCCTCACTAATTAGTTCAGTCTCTAGAAGTCTTGTCACAGATGGTTCCTAACATACATGCTGAGACCACACATACCTTTATCTGATCCTTTCTGTACTCTTTAACCAACTCCTTTCCTCTGCCCCCCACAACACAACGCCCTTATAAATATTTCCTCATTAAAAAATAAAAGTTCAAGGACTCTCTTGTCTTCCTTAAAAAGATTATATTATTTTATAAATGCCCAGAATCTGCTTTTTATACAGTGAAATGAGACTGAACTGGAGACCCAGTACTCAGGCTCTGACTCATCTCTGTCCTTAACTCCCTGCTGTCAAGCCCCCCGCCTGAGTTCCTGCCTCTAGGCATTAGGTTTCCACAGCTAGAAAATGAAGAGTTTTGTTTAAGATCCCTTCCATACTCCAAAAGATAAAAAACTATTTTTAAACATCGAAGCATACAAATTTTAATCTAAGGAAGATAAGAAACCAATTAGGACGACTGAATTATTCATGAACCACCCCCCAACTCAGCTATAAAGTTTTCAAGCCACTAATTAAGTACAAATTCTAACTAATGTCTCCATCAGTTTGAGAGGTCTTAGTAATTTTAAATTTTGGGAAAGCAAACATAAATATGCAACATTATTAGTAATAAATCACAAACTGTTTAAAAATCTAAATATAATTAGCAGCCTATTTTGTGTAACGCACAAACACACAGACTGATGCCGATGTAAGCAAGCACTGTTTTTCAACAAATTAACTCCCTTCCTAATATTGGACATTCAGAGCTCTCTGTCCTATTACCTTTGGCTAGTTAAAGTTGTAATTATTTCGAATTTAGACAATAACTCTAATTGGGTCAACATGGTAAAAACTGTAATGCCATGGCCGCAATGTAAGAATTTCTTTTTCTTTCAAGGGGTACTAAAAGAATAGAAGTTCAATATTTTCCCGTAGTTTTCCAAAAGGACAATTTGGGGGCAGCTGCAGGTTGACATTAAACATTTGAATTGAATTCACTAAATAACTCAGTATCTAAGGAATGTAATAAAACAAACACACAATTATTAACAATGGTCTTCAGTATCACCAAGGGTGATATTAATAGCTGGAAGAATTATGTTTTATCAGCTACTCAGTGGTATTGATTTTGGATGGAAACTTGTGAGTTTGGGGTAAAAGTCACTGCATTTTATTTCAGTTCCCCAGATCACACCACACTCTCAGTACCAAAAGGAAAGTATGACACTGGGGAACTTTTCTGTTTACCTCTCTACATGGAGGAGCTGTTTTTCTCAGAAATAATTGAGGTTTTCTAAAATCTGCAAATCACCATAAAATAAAAGCCAAGACCTAGACTTACCCTCAAAATTGAGTGCTCAAAAGAGATGAGTACTAAATGCTTCTCTGTTTTGACTGAGTACGGTACAACAAAATAACACAAGATGATATGTAGTCAATGTATAGAAATAGTTAAATCAGGAGAGAAATATAAAACATATTTAATATGTGAATTAAATATTTGTAAATATGATTGAAAATTACATTTTATAGTTATAATTATGAAAATTATGTAGTTTTATTACCCCACAAATTTACACTTGCATTGAAAAACCTCTTCTTAAAAATAAATATGAAAAAATATTAATTCATTGGAATTAATGATATTCCATTCATTGTAGATAAGTAATTCATTGTAGATAAGTAATTCCATTCATTGTAGATGAATGAATATTCCATTGTAGATGAATGGAATATCATCAAAAAATATTAATTCATTGTAGTAGAAGTTCTCCAACAAAACTTCCAAGAAATCCACAACATATTTTGTTTTCTCTATAAAATAAATTACAATATTTTGAATAAGTTAAAATATTCATCATCTTACCTAATTGCTTGATGGTGAACATTAATAATGCCTCATTTTTTAAATTATACTTAAAGTTTTAGGGTACATGTGCACAACGTGCAGGTTAGTAACATATGTATACATGTGCCATGCTGGTGTGCTGCACCCATTAACTCGTCATTTAACATCAGGTATATCTCCTAATGCTATCCCTCCCCACTCTCCCCACCCCACAACAGGCCCCAGTGTGTGATGTTCCCCTTCCTGTGTTCATGTGTTCTCATTGTTCAATTCCCACCTATGAGTGAGAATATGCGGTGTTTGGTTTTTTGTCCTTGTGACAGTTTGCTGAGAATGATGGTTTCCAGCTTCATCCATGTCCCTATAAAGGACATGAACTCATCATTTTTTAAGGCTGCATAGTATTCCATGGTGTATATGGGCCACATTTTCTTAATCCAGTCTATCATTGTTGGACATTTGGGTTGGTTCCAAGTCTTTGCTATTGTGAATAGTGCTGCAATAAACATACGTGTACATGTGTCTTTATAGCAGCATGATTTCTAATTCTTTGGATATATACCCAGTAATGCGATTGCTGAATCAAATAGTATTTCTAGTTCTAGGTCCCTGAGGAATCACCACACTGACTTCCACAATGGTTGAACTAGTTTACAGTCCCACCAACAGTGGAAAGGTGTTCCTATTTCTCCACATCCTCTCCAGCACCTGTTGTTTCTTGACTTTTTAATGATTACTATTCTAACTGGTGTGAGATGGTATCTCATTGTGGTTTTGATTTGCATTTCTCCGATGAATAATGCCTCATTTTAAAATAACCCCCAACATACATCTAAGTATGTTTGATTCGTGAGTTTTCATTCAAATAGAGAAAACAGTGTTAAAAAATATCTTACATATGGCCGGGCACAGTGGCTCATGCCTGTAATCCCAGCACTTTGGGAGGCCGAGGTGGGGGGATCACGAGGTCAGGAGATCGAGACCATCCCTGGCTAGCATGGCGAAACCCAGTCTCTACTAAAAATACAAAAAAATTAGCCAGGGGTGCGGTGGCGGGCGCCTGTGGAGGCGGAGCTTGCAGTGAGCCGAGATCGCATCATTGCACTCCAGCCTGGGCAACAGAGTGAGACTGCATCTCAAAACAAAACAAAACAAAACAAACAAACAAAAGTCTCAAAAACAAAAAACAAAAAAACAAAACAAAACAAAAATACCTTACTTACTTATTCTCATTTAGGGGACTTAATGCCTAATATATATACTTATTTTTGGCAGCCGGTTTACTGTTATACATTTGTCTTAAGATAATATTAAAAACCTGACTGTAATTTCATAGCAGAAAATGAATGATGACAGAAGATTGGGAAAGGAAGACAGTCATTCCACGTTGGCTAGCTGGCAGGAAGGAACCAAATTGGAACTTAAAAATTGGCTGAGGGCCAGGTGCAGTGGCTCACACATGTAATCCCAGCACTTTGGGAGGCTGAGATGGGTGGATCACTTGAGGTCAGGATTTTGAGACCAGTCTGGTGAACATGATGGAACCCCGTCTCTACCAAAAATATAAAAATTAGCTCTGCGTGGTGGTGCATGCCTGTAATCCCAGCTACTTGGGAGGCTGAGGCATGAGAATCGCTTGAACTTGGGAGGCCACTGGAAGTGCCACTGGGAGTGTCACTGCACTCCAGCCTGGGCGATGGAACAAGCTCTGTCTCAAACAAAACAAAACAAAAAACCTGGCTTAGGATAATTTGCAGAATGAATGATTCGCATATGGATAATTGCATGTGGTTTTATTAACAACCACTGAGAGCAGGCCTTATGGTTGAATCTAAGGTAGGAATTGTAAGCTTATAATAACATCTTTGGAAATGAAATGAAATTGGATAGGAGAATGAATAAGTAACAAAATCTACAGTATTTATCACGTGTTATATGTGAGTTATCATCTTATTTAATGCTCATTGACAATGACACTGTTGGTGCTATTGTTTTCCTTCTTTTATAGATATAGCACCTAGAGTTTGGAGAGGTTAAGCTATTGTCAAAGGTCAAGTAGTAAGTGACAGAGAGACGTGAATCTGTCTAGCACCAAAGCTCATGTTGTTAATTACTCTAACATGATGCCTCTCTTACTAGAACAGAGGTTTTTAACCTGGTGCCCTAAATTTAGGATGTCCATGGAAAGTACAATATTACAAATGATTTCATGTCTATGTGATTTCCCCCCCACCAGTTTTACCACAGACTCAAAGACGTGAACAACCAAAGGAAGTTAAGAAAGACTAGACTAGAGCCATGAACAAAACCAATAAAGATTTTTCTTTAAACAAAGACAACTACAAAAACATGAGTTTAGGTTTACAACCAGAAAGATATAGCAGTGGCCTTCTGGGATGAGAGCAGCAAAAACATGTGCAGTTTTAACATATAAAATGTTCTAAATAAAGTATAATAAAAAAAGTTCCAAATGTATTAACAGTGTGAAAAAGTTCCTTGGAGAGTCAGAGCAGACTTGGGCTGCAGGAAGACAGGGAAGAAGGAAGGAAAGCACCTCTCATTTGGGTCTGGGTTATTCAGGTCACATGGTGAGCACTGTGTTCTTCTGAGCACCACACTCCAGAAGAACACTGAGAAATGGAGTGAGGTCTATTCAGGGTAAGGTGATGAGAATGGCAATGGGCACGAAAACCCTATCGTGAGACAGAGTTGTTTTATATAGGAATAAAGAGTAGCAGAAGAAAATACATGACAGAAGACAACTGTTGCATTGATCAAAGAGAATGGGTCAGAACCAGAGGTTAGGAGGAGGCAGAGTTCACCTTGGTGCATCACGACAAGAATTTTATTCAGTAGGGAATTAGTGACTCCATGGTCACTTCAAGTGCTGAAACAAAGGTTGTCAGTGGTAACCAAACTTGAGACTAAATGAAACTTAAAAAAGCATCACAGGAAAGGCCTAGGAATCCGTATGTTAAAATCTTGATAAAAAACTGTTTTGTTTGCTAGAAGACCATCTACCAGAATGACTGTAAAATTTATTATTAAATTGAGAATAAAAGTATCAATAGAGAGCTTTTACATTCTCCTTAATTTCTAAATGTTGAATGAGCAAGTCATACCACACAGCAATATCTGCCTATCATCTGTACAAATGAACCAACTCTCAGGCCAGCAATATTACCGCAATGGACTTAAGCAGGAGCCTTAACATAACATGATTTCTACAATAATGAATTATTAAGGTCTTTCAGAGATGTAAATGTTCTCAAGTACTTTAGAAATGCCGGCCTTTGAAGATTTTCAGATTCATAAGGTACAATAAAGTTCATAAAGAAGGGTGCCTAGGTTATCAGACTTCAGTGAAGGTAGGAGGATGCAAATGAGAGCACCTTCAGAGCCCATTGGAGTGTGGGAGTCTCCCCAGGCTCCCTTAGTCTCTGGCCTGACATAATCGGGCAGGCTGAGCAAACCTAAATGTTACCCATGCGAACTCTTGTCAGGCCGGTGCGAGGGCACAGTAAAAATACATTCGCATTCAACATTCTCCCACCCCTCCCCATTTCACATATGAAAGAAAACGCAAATGCTCACTGTCATTTCGGAGGAAATTATTAAGCAGTTGGAAAAGAGGAAAACTATCCCAGGAGTCTTGTGGTTGAGCCTCTAGTGCAGTGTCCATATCCACTGTAAATAAAGCCCAAAATTTCTCTGCATGTTCAGCCAATAAATCAGGCCACCAGGCAAATGCCTACAAAAGGATAAAAACATAAAGGAGAGAAGTAGATTACTTTTTAGAAACATGCACAAGTACTGTGCCAGTTGAAAATATTTTATAACATGTCTTAGTTTCACAAACAGGTATGATAAACAAAATATAATAGTTTTTAACCTGAGAAAAATTTTATAGGTACACATTAAAATCATACATTTGGCACTGATGAATGAAATAGAAAATAGAATTAAAATGTACAAGGACATTTATTCCTTTATAAAAGAAATACACGATTAGTTTACAACATTTAGAACATATATAAAACAAAAAAGAAAAATTATTTGTATCTCATAATTTAAACATATCTATTCTGAATTTTTTGGTGTATTTACTTCCAATATTTCTTTTTTTTTCTGTGAATAGAAACATTAAAACATTTGGTATTACACTTTATAAGATTTTCCTGTGATTTCACTTTTAATATAATAGCATAATCTTCTACTATAAGGATATACTGTTATTTTTTTACCAATTACCCTATTAAAATGGCTGTTTTCAATTTTTTGCTATTCTCAATGATAGCGTAGTAAATATTTTTACATAAATATCTTTGAATATAGCACTGATTATTTCCTTAGGATAAACTTCTAATAATTACTGGATTAATGGGTATGCATTTTAGAGTCTTCACACATTGCAAATTGCTCTTTATGAAAAGTGTTTGCTCACATCCATTCTCCATTCAGCAGCCAGTCATCATTTCATTTATTTTTTTGAGACAGGGCCTCACTCTGTCACTTGGGCTGGAGTGCAGTGGGTTGATCTCAGCTCACTGCGACCTCTGCCTCCCAGCTTCAAGCAATTCTCATCCCTCAGCCACCCAAGTAGCTGGGACCACAGATGTATGCCACCATGCCCAGCTAATGTTTTTGTATTTTTAGGAGAAACGGGGTTTTGCTATGTTGGCCAGGCTGGTCTCCAACTCCTGGCCTCAAGTGATCTGCCGGCCTTGGCCTCTCAGAGTGCTGAGATTACTGGCGTAAGCCACGGCACCTGGCTTCAAATATGAATTGGATTATAACAGGAAGATACAAACCACAAAAAAGGGGATTGCAAAATTTTGACACACTATTTTCTTAAGAACTTTCCATGTTTATAAAAATTTCATGTTTCACATTTATAGTAAATATGGCCTTAAAATAACAGATATAAAATAATAATCAGTAACTAAAAAGATTGCCATGTAATTAATTAGCAGATGGTAAAGGCTGACTTAAGGAAGAACAGTGTAGTATAAAATAATAGATTTGAGAGTTGGGGACATTTTAATGCCTGGCTCAATGCTATGACCAATATATGAATGTGAAAACTGGTTGGGAATGGTATGTATGATGAAAATTGAGCATACTGTTTTTTGCATATATTACCTTTGAATATTTTTTGGTTAAATATGTGATAAAATGGGTATATGACATAACGTAAAAACACACAAAAAAGTATACATGATTTCATTACACAGATCTTGCGCCTATCTTTTGTAGCTATAGTGGTGACAAAAGAAGAACCTGAGATTCTCAACTCTGAGTAGAGCAGCACAGAAAAATGCAGTCCTGCAAAGAGACATTTTCAAAATCTCACTTCCAGTTCACAGCCAATATCTTTGCAAAAGGTTAAAATTAAGAAAATAACAGTCATGTTAGTTCAGGTTGTTTCAGGACTCTGAGAAAAATTCCTAAAGGTCTTCTTAAAGTTAACTTGGAAGACAGAGCCAGGATGAGGAATGAAATAAAATGGAATACACTTTTTTTTTTTTTCAAAACAGCTTCAGGTTGGCAAGATTTTGCCATCAACTGGAAAATTTCATTGTTTTGCAGAAGTATATATTTATATCTCAAGTTGTACTCCTGATGATGCTATTCTTAATGAATGTAAGCCAATCTGTGATGAATGCCTCTTCTCCTAATGATGGCTAAAGAACGCTTTAAGCAATCACTGTCTTTGAAAAATGAAAGCAACAGTTGCAGTTATTTTGAGAATACAGGGTCTTGTCTACAACCTGTCCCCTTCTCTTTCTTGCCATCCCACCCTGGGTTGGTAGGAAGATGAGGGGCTGTATAATTCCCTCCCTAGGGTATTACTTCCTGTGGGGTGGCTGAGGTTCAACAGCATCAAGGTCTCCACAAGGGAGGAGAAAACCTCCCTCAGAAATGCATCCATCTACAGGGTACTAAACAGAAGTCATGATTATCTGGGTTACAGTTCTTTTGGCTTTAATGCTAAGCCACTAATTAGTGTAAATGAGATGGAAGAGGCAGAAGGCAATGTTTAATTTGCTTAAGAGGGAAATATAAAACAAACCTTGATTTTAAGTCCTTCAGCTTAAAAAACTTACTACTGGCAGGGTGCGGTGGCTCACAAGTATAATCCCAGCACTTTGGGAGGCAGAGGAGGGCGGATTACCTGAGGTCAGGAGCTCGAGACCAGCCTGGCCAACATGGGGAAACCCCGTCTCTACTAAAAATACAAAAATGAGCTGGGGGTGGTGGTGTGCACCTGTAACCCCAGCTACTCAGGAGGCTGAGATAGGAGAATCGCTTGAACCCGGGAGGTGAAGGTTGCAGTAAGCCAAGATCGCGCCACTGCACTCCAGCCTGGGTGACAGAGCGAGACACTGTCTTAAAAAAAACAAAAACAAAAACAAAAAACTTATACAGGATTAATAATACAAATAAGCAATACAAATATGTGGCAAGTTGACAATACTTGGAAGCCTTTTTTTTTTTTTGTAGTAAATATAGTTTACAACAGTGGCAGGTAAAAATGAACCCTGAACCTAGAAGCAGAGTACTGAGCTTTTGAGCTTAGTGATGATACTTGAGTGATAACGGTCAAATCAGTTCACTGGGTGGATTCTCATTTATTTATCTGCAAATAGGCAATAACAATACTTGCCCTAACCTCTCCCAGTGTTGCTGTGAAAATCAAATAAATATAAAAGTTTATTGCTGTGCAAATGTAATAATTGACTACTGCAATCAGTAATTACAAATATGTGTTGACTACCGCAATCAGTAATTACAAATATGTGTTGAAATTCATATAAATCTTATGTGAGTTTATGTGTTTTAAAAATAATGTCCAACACAAATTAAATGGTGTTTATGTGCCAAGTACTGTTCTAAAGGTTTTATAAACATCATCTTACTTAATCCCCCAAACAATTATTTCAGGTAGATTGTACAATTATCCTTACTTTATAGGTTAGCAAACAGAGATTAAATAACTTGCCCAAAGTCATACAGTTGGTAGATAACAAAGCAATGATTGAATCTAAGTCAGCTGGAGCCTAGAGACCAAGTTCTTACACATACAGTGTCTTCTTAAGGGAGGCATATGGCACACTGCCTATCATCTCTCTCTCTCTCCATCCATCCATCCATCCATCTACCATCAGCAGATCAGACCACTGTTAGTATCTTTTGATTTATGGCCTGATTTCTTTATATCTTTTCTACTTTTTATTAAAACCTGAGGCCTTTGATTACTTTTTTTTTTTTGAGGTGGACTCTTGCTCTGTCGCCCAGGCTGGAGTGCAGTGGCACAATCTCGGCTCACTGCAACCTCTGCCTCCCAGGTTCAAGTGATTCTAATGCCTCAGCCTCCCAAGTATCTGGGATTACAGGTGCCCACCACCATGCCCAGCTAATTTTGTATTTTTAGTAGAGATGGGGTTTCGCCATGTTCGCCAGGCTGACCTTGAACTCCTGACTTCAGGTAATCCACCCGCCTCAGCCTCCCAAAGTGCTGGGATTACAGGTGTGAGCCACCGCACCTGGCCTTATTACTTTTGCCCTCAAAATATAATAAAAATTTATAACTTAAAACAAAAAAGGAGGATGGCTGCCTAAACGAGCAAAAACAGTGAGTCTGACTTTGAAATATATTTTGTGCCTATTTATTCCCCAAGACAAGATTAGTTTGCAATTCTGTACTTTGTTGATAATCCTAAAGGTTCTGGAGACAATCCAGTGTCTATAGTATCCCCTGCCCCTGCCACACACATACACACATACTCACATACACAGCAACATGATTCTAAGGGCCATATTCTAAAAATATTTAAGTTCTCTTGAGGGACAGACGAATGAACAGGTGACACCTATTGTCTAACTAATCATAAGTTTTTTACAACTTCCGTGATTCACTGATAATCAGGTTCATAAACATAGATATAGCAATAACCAAGTGAGATGATGAGCTGAAAATGCTCCAAAACATGAGAATGTAAAGTATTATCCTCATTCATATATATTATAAATCAGTAAATAATGAACAAACATTTTTGGTAGAGCATTCATGCTCATGCAATTGGTTTTGACAGTCACTGCTGAAATGGGAATTCTACTTCTATACCTGAGCTGTATAAAAGCTACTTAATGGTCATCCTCTTCCAAGATGAGGGACATTTGTTGGTCCAGAGGCTAATATAACTTTAAATTTGAACCCATCCTAAAAAAGATTTATCTCACTGACTATCCAGATATCAACAATGTGTAATTGAGGTCATTTCAACTGCTGAGACTATTGTAATCTAGTTGGTCGACAGGAAATCGATTTTGTTCATGGTCAATTCTTTTGTATAACCACACTTTAGTATATTCCTTAGGCACGCATGCCAGTTGGACAGGAATAAGGGTACACACAAACAAAAATAAATTAAAAAAATCAAATACCCTTTCTCTTTACATTAGAATCCAACCAGAAGCATAATTTGGTTCAGATACTGATGTTTAGGGGAATGTACATATGCACAAATACGTGTGTTCACACTGAACTCTCACTGTCCAGGCTCTTGTTGAAGCCCCCCAGCAAATGAATCAACCATTTGCAGTGAACTGAGAGCTGTCTGCATTGCAAATACCAAATTACTGCCAAACAACCTTCTTGCCCACGGTGGAATGGATTTGGTGGATGACATCGTATTTAAAATATTTTAAGGATCTTAAGTCAATATTTTGCTGTAATAATAAGCAACCAAGTAACGACTTGAGTCGTGCTCATATTTTTCATGATCCCTCCCTCTCAGCCCTTCTACTGATATTCTCCGCACTCCATCCATCCCCCTTAGGCAGAGTCCTTGGAGATATACCAGAGTACAAGGAAGGAAGAGAATGACAGAATGGAAAGGGACATCACCAGGTTTGCATTGTGATCACCACGCTATGCATCTACATCCCTGTTGTGATGCTGTGGTTCAAATCTGTCAGCAGAACTAAGGCAGGACAATCACTCCTGCAATTCTACTTAAATTGCAAAACAGCAATGTGGTTTATTGGAAAATGTCCAGGTCTGGAGCCTGGCCTGAGTCTTCACCCAATCACTCACTAGCTGTGCACCTGTGGTGAGTTGCTCAACTTTCCTGGGTCTGTTTTCTTATCAGCAAAATGGTGTATGTGGAGGGGGGCATACTGGTGAGGGACTATGGCTTTTTCAGCAGGCATCTGACACCTCCTAGCTCTGTCAAAGAAAGTGGCTTTTAGATGGAGAGTTGTCAGATCAGTTTGCCTAAAATATCTGGTCAGAGATGGTCTGGTCACTGAAATGTGGAGACAGCCTTAAAGATTTTCTGGAAAGGAACTTAAACTATCTTTCTAAGGAGAAAACACAGGAATTCTGCAGAAAAGCCTGAGAAGAGAGGTTGAAAGGCCTTCAAAGAGAAGGGAAAACTGCCTGGTAAGTTACTGTCAAAGATCTGAAGGACATGAAACCTGCTTAACTGAGAAATTGTTGAAGGATAGAAACAACCTCTTAGCCCTGTAAAGTAAACTGCCACTGTGGAGAGAGGGAGAATGAAAATAAAAGGAGCTGACATGCGAGCCACTTGAAGGTCTCTTTGAGGCAGATACATTAACCTCCACCAAGGGAGCTGAGCCAGGTGCTCTTTCATGGAGCAAAGGAACTCTAGCTTGAACATCCAGCAAAATAAGTATCAGTGCAGAATGCAGTCCACCAATTCACTCTGGAAGTCAGTCTGGAATCAGACCAATTCACTCCCCAATATTGTTCAGAGAAAACGTGAGATTTTCTGTTTTGCTTTGTTTTTTAAAGGACAAAAAACAACCAAAGACACAAACTAAATATCAACATCCCTTCAGTCATGTTTTACTTAGACAGCCATCAGTAACTATGCAAGCAATTATTAATAATATACACACACAAAACAATATAACAAAAATTAGCACATTCAAAGAAAAACAGACATTCTGTAATTTCAAAGAAAGGACTAATTGGCTATAAAATGGACTACAATCAGAGTAGATTGTGTTTTAAATTCACATAAAAGAGGTATCCTATGCTAATAAAATAGTAGAAATCATTTTACTCACCTCTCTTCCCTGAGGGTTTCCAAGAATTTGGAAGCATTGCAGAGTAGAACAATTGCCATAGTGTTACAAAACATCTTTAAAAAAGGTCATCATAATAGTCCTATATTTCAGTATCTCATATAGTGATATTTATGAATAATGATTATCTCTATTTAATAAAGTCAACTGTATTTTGTGGATTAGTAAATAAGATATACATTTTAATTGTGTTTGGATACATTATACTTTGACAAGCATTTTAGTGATTGCAAGAAGTATAATTAACATTTAATTTTTAGTTTTTGTAAAATGTTTGAGAATAAAAGATATACCTGTTTTGCTGAAATATATACTGCAATTGAATATCCAATTATTAATAGATTTTTTAATTCAAAAAACCTAACACTCTGACAATAATGCCTTTTAACAAAAGACAAAGACAAAACATACATATATTTTATCACATAATCACTTTCATTGTAACATAGCTGTGTTACCAGCCTAGAAGAGAACCTCCTGGGAATTCATTTCAAATTATTGAAGCAGCTGTTTCTTCACTTTAAAATAAAATATCCATAACAAGTTCACACATGACAGATGCAAGCTAAAAACTAGATTCCACAGTATGAGCTAAAAGCAGATGTTTTGAATGATCATATTTATAACCAGATATCATATTTATAACCAGATACAATAAATCTTAGTTACCTATAAGGATTCATGAGTACTCTTTTCTATGAATTGGCTTAAAATGTAGTTCCTGTAGTTTCTTAGATTTTTTAGAACTAGGCTTCATTAAATACAAAAATTCTGTAAACTCATATGTATTTGGTCATTTTTATTCTTGCTCATTTCATGTGCTTCCTCAAGAGTAAAAGCACTGTCAGGGCACTGACATTTATTATATTTATTTAATGCTACACATTCTCCCCACCCAACTCAAAGTCAGAAAACTCTTTCATTTTTGTTAACAAACTCATGGCTATTAGAAAGAGTGAGAATTTTAAGTCTCAGAATGAGCAGTTTGCTTGGTGAAAAGCCACTCCAGATCTTTAGTGAATGTTAATATGTAATTAGAACTTTAAAAAATTATAAACAATACAGGTTTGATTAAAACTTAATTCAAAAAAGTGAAAAGTTCGATGGTGAGAGTGAAAGCCTAGAGTTATCAAACATAGGCTTATGATTGTTTTCTACTAAAGTTTTGTTTTATAGTATGTCACAAATTTTCCCCTTCCACGTTAACTTACATTTCTAAACCAAAGCAATCATGGCATAGGGGGAAAAGCACGTGATGCAGCATTGTAAGACGGGTTTGTGTTCTGTCTTTGCCTCTTACCAGTTACACATTTGGACTGAAGGCAATGCAGGTTGATTAATTATAGGACTTTTCTGTAGCCCTTGCTGTTAACTAAATGCATTCAATGTTAACTAAATGCACTCAATGTTAACTAACTGCCCTCAATGAAAGGCAGGCAAACTATTTATGGAATTATGAGAGAAATAGAGTGAGATTTCTTTCCTTTGTTACTGCAGTCTTGCTATTACCAATGAGACAGCAAATACAGAACCAAAAAAAAAAAAAAAAAAAAAAGAAAAGCCCAGAGGAAATTACCCCTTAGTTTGGGAAATAAAAATATCTTCTTGCAGAATAGCTCTGAAAGTTGCCTTAGGGTCATTGCAAGCCCTCTTGTGGTCATTAACTTTCCCCCTTCTTCAATAACTGATGAGCTAATTTCTCATGGCACAGATCCCATCAGTGTTTGTTGTCAGGAATAAACATGAAATTATACACACACACAATTGCTTTGTAATATATAGGAGTTATGTTTTTAGAAAATTCACATATGTTCTCATGTGTGAATGTGCAATGGGATGTACAGTGACGCAGTGAAACACTGCTTATCGTTGGTGCTTATTCATTAAATGTTCAGATATGTATCAAGACTATGGGCAGGCCACATATTCAGTGTAGCCACAACCATGGTGAAGCCTTACATATAGCTTTATACTACAGTGAAAACAGGTCATCACCTCTGCATGATGCTCTTCATTCTGCTGTAAGACTTCTATGCAGAGCTCTGCCAGATGAAGAATCTCTTCCAGCTTTCTAGCAGGAGATGCCTGGTTCATGGTCTCTATACGAAAAAAAATCATAATCATGTTACCTTGAAAATAAAAAGCCAAACATATTTGAAGACATAATGATGAGACTAGAATGTTGAAATAGAATGAGAAATAAGAAATACAAGAAATACAAATGAATACATTATTTAGACAAAAAAAAAAAAAACAGTTCACCAGATTGCAGGAAATATTTCACCCACAAAGCAATGACAGGGAACTGCAAGTGCTTTGCCATTTAATATATAAGAACAGGTGCATCAGCACATTAGATGCTCAACTTCTGCAACAAACAAGTTATAATTCTCCTCAAGGTCAGCGACACAAAGAGAGCAGATACCACAGTCTTTTCTTTCTCTCTGTATTGTATTATCAGTACAATACCATTCTCACCACATGAGTCATTCCTGGCATTAGCAAAACCCATGCTTTTTTGTTGCTATTTAAATTCCCGGCCTAAAATGTCTATAGTTCATGTTGATCTTAAATTCAAGAAGTACAAAGTCACCTAAAACAACTCTGACAGCTAGCAATTGACTGATTTCCTCCCTATTTCCCAGCCACCATCCCACCCCACCTTTCCAACTGAGGGGGTTGTGGGGGAGGAAGGCAGAAGTGTTCTTTGAAGCTGAAGGTTCTTTCTGCAGTAAGCTGAACTGGTATAAAAAGGAGAGACCACAATACGATTAAGTGCAGTTACCTGAAATTCTGCTACAGAGAAGGCAAAGTAGTTATTTTCTAAGATTCAACAAGCTGGCAGAAATTAAAGAGGCCCTGTGTAATGAAACTGTTTCAAAACAATGTAAAGATCAGTTCCCAATAAGGACATTAAAGATAAATGTTGTCGGGGATTCATAGGCTCTTTCTCTTTGCTCAGCAAGGAGGTTGTGAGGAAAGAAAATCTAATTTTCAGTAAAAGAGATTCTTCTGGGGAACTTAAAGGGCATTTTTTTTCCCTGCAATAGTTTTCCCTTGATTTACTTCTTCCTAAAACCTCAGCCTTAAATTTGGAGGAGACACTTTCATTTGCTCTGTTCTAACGTATTCCAAAGGATGTACAATGATGCAGTGAAACACTGCTTATGATCGGTGCTCATTCATTAAATATTCATTATATACTCACTGTAGCTCAGACACAGTGCAATGTACTGATGTGGGGTTCACATCCCTCAACCCTCAAGCCATATACACTTCCTACTATATTCCCCTACAGAATGGAAAGCCATTGCTCCTCTGTGACAAGGTTCAAAAATTACAGTAATTCTTTTGAAAAATCAGTGTGAAACACCAAATAGTCAAGTGTGCCTACAATGTTGTTGGCTGTAGGAAGTAGAAGGCAGTATGAGACATACTTCCAATCTCAACTCAGAACCAGAAAATCTCTACTGAAAAGATCCATAGACATGAATGATCAAATGTTTCATCTGTTTCATGAACATTTCAACATCCTCAAAGAAGCATGAAGTCAAGGAGGCTCATGACTTTGCATGACAACCTACTTAATTTGGGGGCCGCTCTAGCTGTTCTAATTTTGTCAGGAAGAGAAGGCCCCTAGGAAAAGTTTGGAAGCAACATGAGGCAAACCTATTGGTGATGCAGGAAATGTGAGGGAGGACTGCTGAAAGCAGGTCTAGGGGAGACATCGGGGGAAGGTAAGCCTGAAGCATGGTCTTAGAAATAACAAATGACCTGGGGAGGAGGAGGAGGAATTTTTAGAGAAGAAATACTGTATGACACAGATGAGGTGCATTTTGGAGGAAGGTGGTAATAACAACCATTAGAAATGTTACAGTTTCAGGCGGGCAGATCACCTGAGGTCAGGAGTTCGAAACCAGCCTGGCCAACATGGCGAAACCCCATCTCTACTAAAAATACAAAAATTAGCTGGGCCCGGTGGTGGGCACGTGTAATCTCAGCTACTCGGGAGGCTGAGGCAGGAGAATCGCTTGAACCCGGGAGGCAGAGGTTGCAGTGAGCCACTATCGCACCATTGCACTCCAGCCTGGGTGACAGAGGGAGACTCCATCTCAAAAAAAAAAAAAAAAAAGTTACATTTTCTTGAGAGCCAATTATGTGTCAGGCACAAGCCAGGGCGCTTCCCACGTGTTAGCACACACATTTTCCTAACAGCTTTGTTTTTTATTCATGTAACTCACAGATAAGGAAACATGCTCAAAAAGATAAATGCAACAGCTAAAAAGCAGTGAAGGTGAGACTTGAACACGTGGGCTCTTGTACTTGCCTGGCTGGAGTAAGAATGTGCTAAGAATGATGGGTGATTATGGGAGACTTTAAGTAAGATAATAAGTAGACTAGATGACTGTATCCTATGAATAACTTGGGGCAAATGTTTCTTAGCAGGGCCTCAGAATAAATTAATTTTAGGAAAATGTATTTTGGTGGTTGCGTCCAACAAGGATTGGTGAAAGTGTCTGATATGGATCCTGCGGGTCTGGTTTAGTAGAATAGTGAACTATGGAAAGATGATAGTAGGAATAGAAAAGAAGGGAAAGATGCACAGACACTCCAAAGGAAGAATTTGTGAGCCATTGTTGAGTGGCTAGAATTTGCAGGCCAGAGAGGAGTATGACTCTGAGGTTTGGAGACCTCATGGCTCAGAGAATGATGATGTATGGTTGATAAAGTTAGGCAATGGGTCTTCAATGGACCATCCCATATATTTTAGCACTAACTACATTGCCACATAAGTGTGATTTAAAATAAGTTAAATATTCTAAACTAAAAAAAATTGTGCATTGTAAAATCTACAAACATGCAGAGTTAGGCTATCTGAATCTTTGCCTGACAAACTGCTACTCTGCTTCAAGATTCTACTTTAATGCTACCTTAAAATTGGACCTTCTCAGAGTTCTGGGTCTGAATGAGTTGCTCCTCTCTCTGAGTTCCCCTATTAGAGGCTCATGAGTCTGTTGCTAAACTGTACTAGATCAAAGTCAGCAACTGAGTCTCATTCATATAGTTATCTTGTGCAGGCTTTGGACCATGGCAGGTATTTAATGAATGTTTACTGAGAATGCAGCAGAATAATTATGGGAGGAAAAGGATGTTAAAAAATTCAATCAATACCCCCAAATTTTTAATTTTGCATGCGATTGCAAAGAGCTCATCTGTATCTAATACATCAAGGGTGGATAAGAGAGCATGCTCACGATAAAATGCAGCTGTAGTCTGAGAACACTTCTCAAATAACTGACAAATGTTTAGTTCTGAAATTCTTAAAGAAAAAGCTTTCTTCAGAAACAAAAACTGTCAGAAAATGTCTTCAAAATAACTTTTAAGCCTCAAGAGCATATCACTTATCTTTCTTAATTTCTCCATTTTTAGATGAAGAGTATTAAGTTTGGGAGTCAGAGGGTTCTTGAACCCCTTAAATTATGTACTAATTTTTGTATGTAGAGGCATTTTTGGGGTGGGGGAGAAAGACCGTATCTTTCATCAGATTCTCAAAGTTGTCTATAAACCAAACAGATGCTAAGAAGCACTGAACCAGACAATTTCTAAAATTATTTCTAGCTGAGGCAATCTATGCCTCCCATAAATATTGCACTTATATATTGCATTATATTATTTCAATGGACTCATATATGTGTATAACATGTTTTTCATAAAGAGAAAGGAAATAAAATTTATTTATGTATCAAAGATTAGAAATTTATTTCTCCTACATACTTCAGTGCTAGGGACTAGCACTATTTGAATCTTTGCCTAACTCTGCATGTTTGCACATTTTACAATGCACAATATTGTTTCAGTTTAGAATATTTAACTTATTTTAAATCACTGAAGTATATAGGAGAAATAAATCCTGCATACTCTTCTGAATCCTCAGAAGCATTCTGCAAATTAGATAATCATGATCCTCCATTTCCAGAGTCTTGGAGAGGTTGAAAGTGTCTGAGGTTATACAGTTTGTTGCTGGCTGAGATGACATTAAAATCTTACCTCTGATGTCATACAGACAGAAATAATATTACAATGACTTGAATTACTACAATTCTTTTTCATTTTCAACTTTCTGAATAAAAATCACACACAAATGCCCCCACTCCACATCTTTAGCCACAAGTATGGAATAATAGAAAGGAATCACAGAACCAACCTCAGAACTTATTATATGTGAATCTTTCAAAATCAGCTATTACATGTGACACTATCTTAAGTACAAACTCTGAGAGTACCCTGTGTTCTAGTGAAATTTAAAAACATTCTAAAACATTTATTCTTTCTAGATTAAATTTATTGAGGATCAAAACTTTGTACTTGAACATAATAGCCACTCTAATACTTTAAATAGATAGCATTTTTATCAAGTACTCTGTGTATCCCGTCTCTGGTTTCACCCATTTGGCTAAGGCCAAGAAGTTTAATGCATTCTACAGTCATAATTCTATTAGATAACAAGGTTATCAATAGCTCCATTAAAAAGCCGAACATTGGGAATATTTGAGAATTCTTCCTTAAAATGTTTTTTTTCACTCATTTTGTAACATTTCCAAAGCATTACAGATGGCTCTACATCCTTCAAGCTTCACACCAAATTGCTGATTGTTGTAATACATTTCAAACAGTGACATTTAAAACAAACATGCCAAAAGTAGCAAAGTTGCTTGATGAATTTCAATGCATTGTTCTTGGCTATGATTCTTCTTTGCTCTGGAACACTTTTGGTTTTCTGTAACACTCCTTGGCTCATTGAAACAATTCATTTTTAATTATACCTCCATACATTTAAGAAGAGATCCTACTGGGAAAGGGGAGGGAGGATGGAAAGACGTAAAAAGACAGCTCGACTGTTTGCTTTGGTAGGATTTCATTCTACTCCATGGCTTAGAAAGGGGCCTATCTCCTGGCACACTGGACTGGGCTGCCTCCCTTGCTGCTATTCCCTGTCAAAGTCCCTGTGATGGATGCACAGTGATGCTCATGGTGAAGCTTATACCAGGATGTGGGAAGAAGACCAGTGAGATACCTTCCTTTTTATCCATATATGATATGTAGTAATTTGTCATGCTTTGACCTTAACTTTAAAATTTTTTAAATTGATGAAAAAGTATTTGCTAATAACCCTACGTGATGATTTATGTATATATTATGTAACAATTGTCACAAATTAATTTTGATGAGAGATTTTAAATGTCCTCACCTCCACTCACCATGATCTTAAATTTAATGAGCTGATTGTATCTGTACTTGCAGCTAAACAATAAATAGTGTTGAAGATGGTGTTAGATTGAAGGACTATGGAAATAATTCCATTCCAATACTGCCCTATCTTCTTCCCTCCTTTGCATCTAGGCCATGATGATCAGCTAGGGAGCATGAAAAAATAATTCCTGTATATGCATTCATTTCTTCTTTGGTTTTTAAACTCCTCAGATTCCGTGGCCCTGAATTTGATTCAACAAACATTTTATTCCATGTAAGGTACTTCGCTAGCCACTGAGGGGATACAATGATTAAAAAGACATTATTTCTGCCTTCAAAGAATTTACATATATCTCTTTCTAACCAGATTATAAGGTAGAATATGGCAACCTATAATCCATTTCTGGTCAACATAAAGAAGATCTGTTATAAAGTCTGTAAAGAGAGTGAATTAAATGTAAGCGGTATGTAAGAACAGGGTTACTAGCTTGCAAGAAATAGGATCAAAGATGCATCAATAAGAAGGCTTTAAATTGCTGTGTATATCATATGGAGTTTTTCAGAATGAAATTATTGTGGTGGGTATGTGTTCGAGTTTAGAAAGCTAGCAACAGTCCAAAGTGGAAGTCTTTCACCTCTTCCCCCTCCCATTCAGAGAAAAGCATTCACTCACTCCTCTGCTTCTTCCCTCTCCAGCTAATGACTATATATCAGATGGATAATGAAAAAGTCCTGACGTTCAGGAGATGGCTGAGGTGAGAAACACAAAAATCTTCATAAGGGACTATAGGGATAATTTCAGAAAATCAGAAAAGAGGTGTGGAAAAAGGGAGAAAATGGGAAAATATCCACTATCCAGTGAAACAAGGGAAAGGAAGGACTATAGTTTGGCAATAGCAGGGATATGAGCACAAGGAAGCAGTCACCTGGGGCACTCTCTGAAGTGAGGCCCAAACAGCGAGGCTTTACCTTGAGAGCTTGTAAAGAACAAGGACATTACGGCCAAAGGCACAGCATCTAATTTCTTCTACGTGGAACCCCAAATGTCAGCCAGTAACAAGGACTGTCAGCCTACTCTTGTGGACTGCTTGCTGGCAAAATTATCTACCATTAGGCCCAGCTGAAGAAATGGTGGAATGGATCCTTCCTTTTCCCTCTCCCCACTAAAGGAGATAGTGATTGATCCCCTAGCTGCTCCCCCTGCAGAAATATAAAGCAACATTACATTACACACTCTCACACACATATACACAATGCTTTGGGCACATAAACAAATTGTTCTAATTACAGAGATCAGAAAATACTCTATCTTAGGTAACTCATCAATGTTAGATGCCTTCTGTTCATTTATAAACCACAATCCCCTGGCCAGGCACGGTGGCTCATGCCTGTAATCCCAGCACTCTGGGAAGCTGAGGTGGGTGGATCACTTGATATTAGGAGTTCGAGGCCAGCCTGGCCAACATGGTGAAACCCCGTCTCTATTAAAAAAAAAAAAAAAAAAAAGCCTGGCGTGGTGGCACACGCCTGTAATCCCAGCTACTTGGGAGGCTGAGGCAGGAGAATTGCTTGAACCCGGGAGGCAGAGGTTGCAGTGAGCCGAGATCGCGCCACTGCACCCCAGTCTGGGTGACAGAGTGAGACTCCGTCTCAAAATAAATAAATAAAAATAAAAATAAATAAACCATAAGTCCCTTTAGTCTACCTTAGCTAGCCAGGGAATTTCTACTGGATCCCCAGTCTACTCTAATTTGAATCTTAACTCTGATATCAACATCCTCCCTCTTTGCATAGTACAGACTGATGACTCAGTTGGAAAGTCTAAATTTTTATCTAGATTTTCTGACCCTTCCTCCAGCTCTGGCCATAGCAACCTGTGGTAAGTTACATGGTGCCAAAGTCTAGGGCAAGTAGGCTCCAGGAGGTCAATCCTGGCCACATCTCAATACTTATAGGCTTTCTTATTCCAAGATAAGAGAGTGGGAAATTAGGTACTTCCTTGCCCATTAAAAAAACAACCCATTCCTGTCCCTGCCATCTGTCTGCCAGTTTTTAGAACTTGTGGCTAGGTGCACCTAAGGAACTTTTGGACTCAGTACCCTAAAGGAGATAGTATACAACTTTGTAAGAAGACTGCCTCAAAATCTGGGGGTGAGGTGGTTCCCAAAAGCCAACTTACTTTTTCAGTTCTTTAGGGTCAACTGGCCAATAATTGCTCCACTATCTGTGACATCGCTAAGATGTGGCATTGCCAACTAATGAAAGAAAATGAGGAATCATTGACTCTCTCCTGGTTTATCTGACTGAAACCCAAATGATATTATGGTTCCACAGGTGTTGGACTATGTACTGCTTTCATCAATGAATGGAGTACCTTCAGTATAGATCTCCATTTCTTGGCTTAAGCATGCATCAGAATCACCTGGAGGACTTGCTAAAACACAAATTGCTTGGCATCATTCCGAGTTTCTGATTCAGTAGGTCTTGGATGAGTCCCAAGAATTTGCATTTCTAACAAGGTGCCAGGTGATGCTCATGATGCTGGTGTAGGGAATGCACTTCGAGAACTACCAGTAGTTACGAAAAACAAAGTTAAAAAACAAAGGTGACCTATGTAAACTTTGATTATTTCCTCCTTTCCCTGAAATCAAGCTATACTTTTATGTAAACCTCATTTCAGGTAAAAGGTGACTTTTTCTGCAGAATCTGAACTGATTGCCAGATAGGATAGTGTCCACATTTGGGCAATCCTATATATAAATGAAAATAATTAATCCAGGATGGTATAGCCTCCTGATAGGTATTTAAAATCCACACAAATACTAATGCCACATTTGTTGGAAAACAATAGGTCTGTGGCCTCCTAATTCCATGGCTTCCTTTGGGACCAATTCATTTAATGACCCTGCCATTTAAAGTAAGAGTTGCAGTTAATATTCCCCCGGAATTAACCATGCTAATAATATAGTGCTTTGGAATAATTGTTCTGTCATCACAGTCACATTAACTACTTTACCTAGATTATCTTTCGCATCTGTAAATTCATTGTAAGCCAATGGCCAGCTGTTGAACAAAGGAGAATTGGCCACTAGAGTATAGACCAATGACAGCTGGGCTGAATCCAAACTGAGCAGTCTCCATAAGCCAACAGTAAGTGCTGACCCATGACTGGTGAGCCATAAAATGTCAGATACGTGTGAGGTAAAAGTCAGTGACTCTGTAAGACTATCTTGGGGTGGAATATTGAGGCATAATCTCCTCTAAAGATCTTAAAGAGATGATAGTGATGGAATTACAGAGAATAGATTACTAGAACCCACAAGCAAAAATTAATATTTGGTTTATCATTTGTCACAGGCTTCTATTCTTACATGATTTATAAGAGGCGGGAAACACATTTGGCCCAATTTGAGTTTTATTAAAGTTGTCTTTTCATTGAGACCTTGGCTCTCCCAAAGTTTATGAAGTAAGAAAAGCTAAGATCTCACAGGGACGAATATATCTACAGCATTGCTGGCTGCAAAGACTATGAAGGCTTGAGGGAGAAGAAAGTTTTCTATGCTGTCTACTTACTTTGCTCTGGATAGCTCTGGATATAACTGTGTTATAGGATTTTAATGAGAGCATAAAATTTTTCCAGTGGCAATTTTGCCAGCTAATTGTGTAATAGATTTTTTTTAAAAAATTATTTTTTTGGACAGGGTCTTGCTCTGTCACCCAGGCTGGGGTGCAGTGGCATGATCACGTCTCACTGCAGCCTCGAACCCCCAGGCCCCAGGCCCAAGCAATCCTCCCACCTCAGCCTCCTAAGTAGCTGGAGGAGTGCACCACCACGCCCAACTAATTAAGTTTCTTTTTATACAGATGGGGTCTCACTATGTTGCCCAGGCTCATCTCGAATTCCTGAGCTCAAGTGATCCATCTTTATCAGCCTTCCAAAGTGCTGGGATTACATTCGTGAGCCACCATACTCAGCCATACATTTTTTTAAAGATTGATCTTTGCTGGGTGCCATGGTTCACGCCTGTAATCCCTGCACATTGGGAGGCCGAGGTGGGTGGATTGCTTGGGTTCAGGAGTTCAAGACCAGCCTGGGCAACGTGGCGAAACCCTATCTCTACCAAAAAAAAAAAAAAAAAAATTATCCAGGCATGGTGGTGTGTGCCTGTGGTCCCAAGCTACTCAGGAAGCTGAGGGTGGAGGATCATTTGAGCCCACCTGGGAGGCAGAGGCTACGGTGAGCCGTGATTGCACCAGTGCACTCCAGCCTGGGTGACAGAGTGAGACCCTGTCTCAAAAAAGACTGTTCTTTAGCCATGTCATATACACAATATATGTGTATATACACATATACACATTCAGTAGCTGAAACTGATGAATAGTCCCCTCCCTGGTGTGTTGTTCTTTATATATACATTGTATCCATTTTTTTCTAAATATTATTCAAATTCAGAAACTTAAAATCAAACACTGAATCACATAAAGTCTATAGCATCTTTAGTATCATGCCTATTCCTTCCTGTTTTTTAATTGCACTTACCTAATACATTCTTTCCATGTCATTTGTTTTATTCATAAAAGGAGGACCAACATGCCTCCACTCTCATTTCCTGCCTGACCCTTGCTTTAACTCTTTTTTCCATACTCAAGGAGAATGCTTGCCTGTGAACAATGGGGATACAGGCAAGGCAGAGCACAGCAAGGCACAAAGATGAAGATGGTCTGTTCAGTGGGCAATGGCAGGGGACAGGGACTCCAGAGACTTGCCAGCTGCAAGGCAATCGAAGGAGAAGGAAAGAGAAGATATTTGGAGACAGTAACCACAATATGAAATATAACATTTGAAAAGATTTGCAGCCTTGGGTGATGAGAAATGAGTCAAAAGATCTCGATATCTGCATGTATGTCTTTGTTTCCTTTGATACATAATCAAGGTCTTCTCGGGCATGCTAAGATTTAGAGAAAGTCTCCCAATTGGCAAGTGTAAAAGACCAGGTTTACAGAGTAGGGTTGGGCTTAGTGCCACTTTGAATATTTCTACAGCTCTAACATCACAAATTTGCCAATCACTGTGAATGTGTGTGCATGCATTGATGCCTCATGGATATTTTAAAGGGCTCCTCTTTGAAATTAAAATATAAATGTGTGTGTGTGTTTTAAAAAGCTTAAATTAGGCCTTTTAATTTATTGCTTGAAACTATATGGTCACTTAGCTAGGGCCTACAAGTAATGAACCCTTCTTAATTTGCCAAACTATTTCATCTGTGCAGTCTTTGGGTACTTATAAACCCTGTTGATAAATACAGAGGTAGAAACCTGTCAGTTTTCATCACTCTAGTTTTGTACAATTGGAAAAGACTTTTTCATACATGTAACCTACTCAGATTAACAAGGTGCCATGAAAGCCATGCTGCTATGTCTCTTGGTGTACCTGTTGGCACCTGTTAGTAAGTAAATGAGAGGTCACCAGTAAGTTGCTTTCAAATTCAGTCTCTGGAGATTGACAAATTCTATAAAATTGCTTGCGAAAGGAAGAAGCCTTGTTATTTCAAGACTGCATTTATTTATCTGTGAATCCCATTCTATATAAAAGTAAAAAAACAACAAGTACGTGACACACTGTCAAGTGAGCTGAGCAAACTGACATCTTTCTTGAGACCTTTTAGAAAACAGGTGTTGAACACTTGTAATGAGATTTCCATGCATCTTCAGAGGAAGTAGGAAAGATTCTAGCAAGAGCTGTTCAGAGTGTTACAGATCATGGCCAAGGAAATAATTCCAAATAAGGAACAAACTGAAGAAGACATTACATAAATGCCATGTGTGCGTGTGTGTGTGTGTGTGTTTTAACTTTTTCTTTTTTCTTTTCTTTTTTAGAAGACACATATCCACCAGACAGAAGTATTTTGAAGTATATAATTTTTCCAGATCCTGGGGAATCTGGGATATATTTAATTAACTATTTCTGAACCATTATCTAAGTGTTTTATTTATTTCTATGTAGAAAGTGAACTAAAATGGGGGCACGCTATGTTTTATAAGAAAGCTAAAAATTTTGTTTTAACTCAGATACTAGACAAACTTGGAAAATCATCTAAGAAGTGAGAAAGTGAAAATAACCATTGGGGATAATTACAATAAAGAGTACTAAATTTATAGTGGTATTTTCTTCATTGCATTTAGATCTAAAATCTCTCTGGAGATCAAGTTTCTATTAGAGAGGAACTGAGTTCATCTGTATTCATTAAATAAGCCCATCTTTCAAATAACACTTCCCAAACACTGTATCATTTTACCACTGATTTGTCTCCCATGTTTGCTATAGATGAAGTATATCAGGCTCTCATTTATAGATGGATCTGACCCTATGCTTGTAATCGTCTGCCGGATCATGGGCTTTGGTGATGGCTTTGTAACTTGTCTTAGATAACACTTTTTTTTTTCTAAGTTGACTTAGTTATTCAGTATACTTTATTTAAATTTTAAGGTAAATTTATCAAGTTCTTTAAAAAACTAGAATTTTGATAGATACTGCAATGAATTTATAGATTAATTTGAGGAAAGAATTTATATCTTATATTATTAAGTCATCCCTCCTAGGTCATGGAATAGCTCTATCTCTATCTAGATTACTTTCTATGACTTGTGAGTTTCAAAATTTTCTTCATAGAGGTCTATAAAGTTTCGCATGTTTTTATCAAAGCTAATTCCTGGATACCTTACAGTTTGGTTGTTACTGTGAAAGTTATCTCATTTTTGTTAATATTTTTTAGCTAGTGGATTGATGGAGTGGAGCAGTGGTTCTCAATGTGTGGCCCATGGACCACTGGGAAGACCACCTAAAACCTTTCAGGGATCTGCAAGATCAAAATTACTTTCATAAATAATACTAAATGTTTTTGCCTTTTACATCCTGTTGACATTTACACTAACGGTGCAAAAGCAACAGTACGTAAAAATCATCATTGCCTTAGCATGAATCAAGGCTGTGGTTGCAAATCATAATTGTCATTGTATTCTTTAACACCATGCACTCAAGTAAAAGAAAAAGCCAGTATCATATAAAGCTGTACTTGATGAAACAGCAAAAATATTACTTTGATTAAACCTCTGCCCTTGAGTGTATGTGTATACATATACATATATATACACATATATATATACATATACACACATATATATACACATATATATATACATATACACACACACACACACACACACATATATATATATATATATATATATATTTTTTTTTTTTTTTTTGAGATGGAGTTTTGCTGTTGTTGCCCAGGCTGGAGTACAGTGGCACAATCACGGCTCACTGCAACCTCTGCCTCCCAGGTTCAAGCGATACTCCTGCTTCAGCCTCCCGAGTAGCTGGGACTATAGCCATGCACCACCATGCCTGGCTAAGTTTGTATTTTTTTAGTAGAGATGGGGTTTCTCCATGTTGGTCAGGCTGGTCTCGAACTCCTGACCTCAGGTGATCCGCCCACCTCGGCCTCCCAAAGTGCTGGGATTACAGGCATGAGCCACTGCACCCGGCAGAGTATACATTTTTAAATAGTATGTGTGACAAAATGGGAAGTTTGCCTAAAGCACTTTTGCATATTGAAGTACAATGAATGACTGTCTCAAGGAAAAGCATTTGTGTGACTATTTGCATCCAGGGCATCTCTCCTCCCCACACTTACAGAATCATTTTTGGTAGAAAAGAGTACTGACAACGTATAGTTATTCAGAGTTGGCTATTTGGCAGACATTTTCTGAGAAAACAAAAGAATAAAGTAAACATGTCACTTTAAGAAAAACAACCAGTGTTTGTTACCACAATGCTATTATTAGAGTCTTCAAGGAAAATTAGAATTTTAGAAAACTTGTATCTGTTATAAACTTGATAGCTTCTCAATACTTTAAGATGTTTCTGATGAGAAGGGTGATATTAAAAGTGGTGATATTTTTGATATAATACTTGCGAATATAGGGATAACTCACAAAACCAATATTTTCCAAATAATACGTGAAGTTGAAAAATCATGCACACACACAGCTTTTTTTTTAAATATATATCACAAAACTAAGTTTCAATTTGGTCCCTATCCAGGTGATCACACATACTAGATCAGTATAGCTCAAGCAATGAGTTTTTACAAATCATACATGTATTGCTTTATAAACTAAAACCTTGAACAAATTTATAATTTCCTAAATATTCTAAAGAAAAAGACAACAGGTTACTGTCTTTGTTTTAAAGCAAACAATTTGTATCTAACAATTTGTCCCTCATCAACAGGTGACTTAGAAGCAGAAATGGTCACAGAGGTTTTACTTTCAGGCCAAGTTCTCATTATCCAAGCCACACTGTCCAAAAAGCTGAATGGAAATTCTTTAATTACCTGTTCAATTCTTTTTAGGGTGAGGATTCAGTTTAAGATACAAATTACTTTTTGCCATTGTCGGTGCCTATGGGAACATGAAATTTCAGGTCTATTATTTAGGTGTCAGAAACTTCAGTTCATGGGGACAGACCATACTCAAAATTCAAATTAACTTCCTAAGGACCCACATAAAACTCTTATCAGAGAAAATTGTTATATCATCTTAGAAATATTAGTAAAAATTATTCACCATTAACAAAAAATTGCCACAAACTGTGCAGTTTTTTTTTAATCAACACATGGCCTCTAGACACAAACATTCTTAAGTAGAACAGATTTTATTTATTACTTATTGCTATCGTGTACAATGGAGTGTTAAATTAAAACACCACCCAGATGACACACACATCCTAATGACATAAGGACTGCCACAGTACAACTTCTCCTCTCAAAGACAGTAGGCAGTCTGGGCCTCTGGGAAAGCATCTCTACCCCCATTCAACTGAGGCTCTGAAAATAAGAACACAGGGGTTAAACCTGGGAACCTGGCAACTAGAAGGCCAAGAAAAATCCTCACCTCCCAAAGACTTTGCTTATTCATTCCATGCTACCTTTTGTTCAGGGCACCTCCACATTTCTAGGTTCACCATAAGCCTAGGTACCAAGTCTATGCAAAAGATCTCATGTCCAGGCAAGTCCTAAGGAGCAGTCTCCCCTTTTATATCTTAAATCACAATATGCTATATAATTTTCAGGAAACAGTAGGAACTGTTATCAAATGTATGACTGCGCTCTTGTCTGTGAGAAAGTCTTTGAACCAAAGAACAAATTGATTCTTCTTTTAAAATAATATCTAATTTGCATCAACAAGGCACATGATTTAAAAAACAATTAGGAAACATGATGCTTCAGTGTTATCTCTGCATGCCAGAATTATAAGTAAAAAAAAGATCTCACTATTATTTAGCTAGTAGGTTAGTGATAAAATTAAAGCAAAGGAGAAAACTAGTTGATTTTTAATAGGGTAAGTCAAAGATTTCTTAACACAAAAGAGGCAATTCAATGAAATGGTAGCATTTTATAACCCCAAGATTAAAAACAGCTGCTTTCTAGGAATGTCCAGTTTTCAAAATAACTGTTTCTATGAAACATGCAAATAATTCCCAAGAAAGAAAGAAGACATTTAGAGGGAAGTCCTTTGTTTTATTTAACCCATTATGAAATTTAAAAATCCTTTTATTCTGCAAATTTGTGCTGCCAATGGAGAATTGGAAGAATTCCCAATGGAAGAGAACTATGATGATGGAAGAGAACTATGAGTCACAATTAAGCAGCACACTGAATTACAAAAACAATCAAAACAGGCTAGATTACTGGGCATTGTTAATGTAACTGCCATCTATAACCTCTGGCTTCTCTGATCCAGCATTAGTGCTTCCCCCACTTCTTCCTGCCGTGATAAGAGCAAGAAATTATGGCTTAATTTTTCCAATCCTGTTATTTTAGTGTTAGTTTTTGCCCTAAATTTTAATTATTCAGTAATTGGTTTGAAAGACTTTTTGCAAGCCAGCTTGCCAGTTTATGGATGTTCTTTCTGCTATTATGTAGCTTGATAAATTCATTTGTTTATCCAATAAATATTTACTGAGTACCAAATATGTGCTGGGCACATCTCTTGGCACTGTGGATAAGAAGTTGTTAAAATGCAAAATCGTCTGTCCTCCTGGAACTAACATTCTAGGACAATAAGTGGGATGAATGCACTATACATTGTGTTGGTTATAATAAGCGCTGTGGAAGAAAATAAAGCAGGAAAGGGGGATAAATCTTCTGGACTGGGGGTAAGTTTTGCAAATCTGAATCACTTTCAACACCTGACATCGTGAGGAATGTGGGGAAAAATAAACAAAAAGATTTTAGCCCAGTGCAAATTTAACTAGACAAGCTCGTCAAGGGCGGGGAGTGTAAGAAGAGATCAACAGACAGATAGTGGGCTCTGAACCTCCCACTTACTAGCTATGGGACTGTAGACACACTATATAACCTCTCAGGTTCAGTTTTCTGAGAAGAAGAAATAATAATGATACTATTTATTGCAAGGCATTGTCTTAAGAAGTAAATTGAGTTGCCTGTAATCCCAGCACTTTGGGAGGCCGAGGTGGCTGGATCACGAGGTCAGGGGTTTGAGACCAGCCTGGCCAGCATGGTGAAACCCCGGCTCTACTAAAAATACAAAAATTATCCGGGAGGCAGAGGTTGCAGTGGGCCGAGATCGTGCCACTGCACTCCAGCCTGGGTGACGAAGCAAGACTTCATTGGGGGCGGGGGTGGGGGTGGGGAGGGAAACAAAGAAGTAAATTAGTTGATACATCACATATAAAGTGCTTAGAATAGTGCCTGGTATATAAGCATTTTCTCTTTTTACTAAATAATTATCATTATTTTTGGAAAGAGTGGCTTTTATTAATATTAATCTTTGGCTTTTGTGATGCAGCTGAGGTGTTTATCATAAAATGTCATTACTTTGAATCAGTCTTGGAGGCATGGCAGCCAGTGAAAAGAATGTGAAGAGGGCTCTGGTGTCTGAGAGATGCGAGTATGAATCTCATGTCTGCTCAGTTTTAATGGCAACAGCAGGACCTTGTGCAAGTTAACGCTTTTTTTCAGAAGTCTCAGTGAACTCTCCATAAAATGCCTATTTTGTAGAGCTATTTAAGCAACTAATGAAGCAGTATAAATAGAAAGCCTTTGGGACAGGCCAGGCACTGTGGCTCATGCTTGTAATCCCGGCACTTTGGGAGGCTGAGGCTGGTGGATCACCTGAGGTCAGGAGTTCAAGACCAGCCTGGCCAACATGGTGAAACCCCATCTCTACCAAAAATACAAAAAATTAGCCAGGCTTGGTGGCAGATGCCTGTAATCCCAGCTACTTGTAAAGCTGAGGCAGGAGAACCACTTGAACCCGGGAGGCGGAGGTTGCAGTGAGTTGAGATTGTACCAGTGCACTCCAGCCTGGGCAACAAGGCAAGACTCTGTTAAAATAAAAAAAAAAAGAAAAAAAGAAAAAAAGAAAACCTCTGGGACACATAGGCAGTCAGTAGATGACAAAATTATGATGAATTTTGGGTATAGCTTTACTCTTTTCTAGAGGGTATAAACTGAGGAAAATTATTAGAATGCTCAAGAGACTACAGTGTCAAAGTATTATCAAGCCATTTGAGTTCTTTAGTTCTTTCACATGTAATTGATATTTTCATTGTTACCCACTTTTAAAAGCATCACCCCACCAAGAACATTTACAAGGTAACCCTGCTAGGTTACCTTGCTACCAAATGCAAATAACATGATATAACTAATATATATAATATATTTTTTGGAGACAGGGTCTCCTTCTGTCACCCACTCTGGATTGCAGTGGCACAATCATGGCTCACTGCAGCCTTAAACTCCTAAGTTCATGCAGTCCTCCTGCCTCAGCCTTATGAGTAGCTGGGACTACAGGTACACGCTACTATACTTGGCTATTTGAGGCTTGTGTGTGTGTGTGTGTGTGTGTGTGTGTGTGTGTGTGTGGAGATGGGGTCTCACTATGTTTCCTAGGCTAGTCTTGAACTCCTGGGTTCAAGTGATCCTCCTGCCTCAGCCTCCCAAAGTTCTGGGATCACAGGCATGAGCCACCATGCTCTCCCTGGAATATAACAACATTTCTAAAAAAACCCCTATCTTCTGTTACTTCAGAACATTCTTAAATTTAGTTTTCCCTTCAATCAATTTAAATTACATAAATTACATTGATTTTTCTTTGTGTTTTTTTTTTTTTTTTTTTTTTGAGATGGAGTTTCGCTCTTGTTGCCTAGGCTGGAGCGCAATGGCACCACCTCGGCTCACTGTAACTTCTGCCTCCCAGGTTCAAGTGATTCTCCTGCCTCAGCCACCCAAGTAGCTGGGATTGCAGGCATGTACCCCCACTCCGAGCTAATTTTGTATTTTTAGTAGAGACAGGGTTTCACCATGTTGGTCAGGCTGGTCTTGAACTCCTGACCTCAAGTGATCCACCCATTTTGGCTTCCCAAAGTGCTGGAATTACAGGCGTGAGCCATTGTGACTGGCCGATTTTTCTCTTTTCTAAACAAGCATTTAATTTTAATAAAAGTATATTTCCTAGAGTTGCCGACCTGTACAGTCGACCAGTGGTATGGATTGCTAAGTCACTGTGAGGAGAAGATTTCTGTTTGGTGGAAGCAAGGTTTATAGGGGACAAGTCCCTTTTGTTCTCTCCTCTCTTTAAGGAGATCAGGCAACTCTACACATGGCCTCCGCCCCAGGCTTCAAAAAGGGGCACTCTGACCCTTTCATATCTCCCAGGGGAAGAAGCATAGCTTCTGGAGGTTAAGGATCACCTAAGTCCAGTCCCAGCTGGCTGAGTTATTTACTCCATGGCAGCTGGAAAGCCACGAACAACCCTGAACTTCTTGTTTGTAAACTAGGATGAAAGCTGTTTCTACAACAGGAATGTTGTAGGGGAGAAAAATGCCTTAAGAGGTTTGAAAAAGTTTGCTAAAGAGCATCGGATTGTTGCTATTACAATGTGCTGTCATAAGAGGGGACAATCAGTCCCATATTTTTTTCTAATTCATTTTTCTGTAAAGTGCACTTAGCAGTCATTGTAGGTGTGTTCTTTCTCCTCTTCGTGGCTCTGAGTGTTTTGTTCCTGTCACTTTCTGGGGTCAAATATTGAAAAAGGTAGGGAAAAAAAAAAAGAAAGAAATAGAGCCCTTAATAGAAGCCTTCAGTTAAAAACAACCCAAGCAAACTTGCTTATAACATTGCATACAAAATTTGACCAAAATGAGAAAACTAGGATTAGGAAGTTTCATCACTTGTCTCTCGCTTCATTGTTTTCAGATGGAACTAACTAATCTCCTACCACTCTCCAAAGTCCAGAGTGCCTACTTTGTGTCAGCAGGCACGGTGGTGGGTGCTGGGAATACAACAGTGAACAAGTCAGTAAGGACCCTGCCTGCATGGGGCTGAAGAGAAGACAGAGAGGAGAAACACATCATAACAGGCACACGTAGTTAAATGAATAATTGTGATAAGGGATGCAAGAAAAAAATAATACAACGTTAAAAAATTCAGCGACTCAGCGAACTCTTTCCTAGCAATTTCCTGATGGGATTTCATAACCCTTGTTCATTCCTGTGATTAACAACTTTCAAAGTTAATAACTGCTTACTTTTTATTTAATAGCATTTATGCTTTTTATTCTGTTATTTTCAAGAGTGATAAAGGAAAATGGTCCTCTTTTCTTGTTGTAAGAGCCCTTCAAATATCTGTGACAGCTTCCAAGTAAGATTGGTGGATATGCTTAAAACATAATGCATACCATTCATATAGCCTCAGGTTTTTTGCTTTAAATTTGTATCAAAAATATTGCTGAATTTTTAGAGATGAATGGCCTATACTTTACCTACAAAGCATTAGCAATCATTCTGACAAAATCAAAGCATTTTCAGAATTCCTAATCAAAATGATCTAATAGAAGCCCTGAGAAAAAGAGAGCTATTCATCAATGACAAAACATCACACTACCAACAGCAATGGAAACAACAAAATGAAAAAGGCAATGTACAGAATGGGAGAAAATATTTGCACACCATACATTTGAGAAAGGGTTCATATCCAAACTATTTAAGTAACTCCTATAACTCAACAGCAGAAACCCAAATAGCCCAACTTAAAAATGAAAAAAGAAACTGAATAGACATTGCTCAAAAGACATACAAATAAATGGCCAACACATAAATGAAAAGGTGCTCAACATCACTAATCTTCAGGGAAATGCAAATCAAAACCACAATGAGATATCATCTCACACCTGTTAGGACAACTATTATTTAAAATGAACAAACAAACAAAACAAGAGATAGCAAGTACTGGCAAGGATGTGGAGAAAAAAGAACTCTTGTATACTATTGGTAGAAATGTAACTAGGTGCAGCCACTATGGAAAATAGTATGGAGGTTTCTGTAAAAATAAAATATGGAACTCCAAAGGATTCAGCAATCTCACTTCTGGGTATACAACCATAACAATTGAAATCAGGATCTCAAAGAGATATCTGCTCTCCCATGTTCATTGCAGCATTATTCATTGAAAGCAACCTAAATGTTCATTGAGAGACGAATGGATGAAGAAAATGCAAATATGCATACGATAGAATATTATTCAGCCTTAAAAAAACGAATTTCTGGCTTAATAGTAAAATAAGCCAGTCACAGTACATAATAACACATGATACCACTTATATGAGGAATCTAAAAGAGTTAAACTCATAGAAGCAGAGAGTAGAACAGTCACTGCTAGGGGCTGGGAGAAGAGAACATGAAGCGGTATTATTCACAGGGCACAAAATCTAAGTTATTCAAGATATAGAAGTTCTAGGGACCTATTATACAGCAGAATGCCTATAGTTAACAATATAGTACACTTTAAGAAATTGCAAAGAGGGTAGCTCTTGTGTTAAATATTTTTATCATAAAATATTAATAATAATAAAGAGGGCAGGAGGAAACTTTCGTAGGTGATGAACAGGTTTATGCTATAGATTGCAATGATCGTTTCACAGCTATTTACCTCCAAATTCATCAAGTTGTGTACATTAAATATGTACAGCTTGCCTGTCAATCATGTCTCAACAAAGTGCTTTAAAAATATCACACCACCACATGAGAAATAATGGCTTGTGCATGCAGAAATATTAATTACCTGTTTCCTTTTCTGCTGGGCCTAAAACATAAGAAAAGAGAATTTAGGAGAAAAGCAAACTCTACCCTTGTCGTTCATATAATGTAAAAGGCCACTTCTTTTCTAACTTAAGTTTGATTTGGTTCTTAGTCTAGTCCTGAGGATAAAACATAAATACTTTTTTTTTTTAAGAAAAAAGGAGGGAGATGATGAAAAACATGGAAGTTTTTCTCACTTAATGAGCAAGCATTTTGTTGTTGCTATTTTTTAAAGAAGACTGCTCAGCATTCCTACCAGCGTGGGTTGCTAGGATCCATTTTCCAGAATATTCTTCCATTAGACCAGAGATAAGAGAGAAGTGACTTCAGAAAGGGAAAAGGTAGGAGAGTTTCCCGCTCACTGTCCATTGGGTACTACCATAGGCTCTTGTCTAACAGAGACTTGTTTTTATGTGTACAATAAAAAGGTTCTTTATCCATTTAAAATGGATTCTGTGGCTATAAAATACAAAGATAAAGTGCACTGCATATATCTTTTCTGTATCCTTGGACAAGTTAATAGTCAAAAATATTAACTCAGTTGAGAGCAAAATGATTCTTACAGGTTTTTTGGGGTAGAGTACATAACATTTACATAAAACAATATGGTGTTTATTCAAGTTCCCCACAACTTTTATCTTTGCCAGATCTGAAAGGCTTTAATATGTCTATTTCAATATCATTTCTTCCAATCTGTGTCAGAATACTCAATGATCCCAAAACATGAAAATTATTTGAATGAGTATTTAAGACTGAAACCCAATGTGTTTATCTTCCACTTTCCCCGAATGATCAAATGTTCATTGCTTTTGCTTTAACACAACATGATATCATAATTAATGAAGTTAAAATGGTAACTAAGGAGGTTTCATGTTGTTACTCTCGTGATATAATATTGGTTGCTATGGTGATGAGATGGCTTTTTTGTTAATCACTCAGGAGGTTGGTTATCGTATGCTTGTTAGAAAGCTTGACCAGATTTGGAGAGAAGAAAGGAATAATAACACAAACAATTATCATCAATCTTTTTCCGTACCTGAATTTTGGTAAAACTATACTAATATCAACTGCTTCATAAATCTATGATTCCTTGAGTACCATTTTATATAAAAAGTTACTAAAATTTTATAAAGGATTATTTACTTTTATTTTCAGGTAAGAAACTTTTATTTTCAGATAAGTATTTAACATTAACTGCATTTTTTCCCTCTATTAGTTAATCCTTCATGTATTATTATGTAAGCCAGTTTTATGACAATTTGAGCAAAAAATGTGAGGCCTGTTACTTTTAATTACATAAATTAATGTTGTTGAATAAAATTGTTGAATAAAAGCTGATTTTGTGACTTTGCCACAAATTCCAATCTACTTATTTCTAAACATTTAAAAAATTAGTATCCTTAATGAATAAAGCCTGAAGAAAGAAAAAAAAAAAAAAAGCACAGTTCTCTCAAGAGATCTAATCTTTCAAATGCATCAATACATTGCAAGCAATTAAAAACCGAAGGAAGTTCTATGAGTTTATTTCAGCCCTCAATAATCAACAAGTTTCTTTTTTGAGTGATACTGCAGAACAGAAAATAAAATTACATAATACTACAGTGTTACTGATCAGGAAAGATTTTGCTGCCTATAGTTTAAATGTTAGACATACTTACAGTACTGCCAAAAAATACAACCCATGAAAACACCTTTTGGTTTTTTCAAAACTCAAAATAAGAACAAAGGACAACTTAAGCACGAATCCTGGGTCTTTCATTCAAGCAGAGTCCCAGGAGGCATATTAAAGCAATGAATAGGAAAAAGCTCTTCAGTTCACCAGCTGAGATTTTAATGAGACATTTCCCTTTGCCATGGCACAGGATTGTTCAGGAAAGGAAAGGACTTCTCAGAGAAAATTCAGTTAATAGGCATTGTTGGCTCTCACTGCCACTTCGACAATTGCTCACTGCACTGACCTTCTATTTTGGCATATTCTGTGAGTCTAGTGTAATTGATCAAGGCAGCTTTCTCGAGACATTTTCTGACCACTTTCTTCACCTCTTCTGCTGGTATGGGAGTGGCAATATCTTTCATTAAAACCTAGAGAGAGAGGAAGTGGAAGGGTGAGGGGCAGGGTTGGGGATAGACAGACGGAAGAAAAAAGACAGATGTTGCATAAAATAAATACTAAAGACAAATTACACAAATTGCCCTTGATCTGACTATTACTAGGGAGAGGGGTCCTAGGTAACTTGGGGGGATGTAATGGGTCTGCAATGCACTTCCCAACTGAGAATGTAATCCTCCCACCTTAGCTCCTCCTAAGCCTAATTTATGCATATCAAAACCTCCCCTAGACCAGGTCACCATTCAGTGTGACTGTCACTTTTCTTCCAGGGACCCATGACACCATTAAAGCAGCTGTTTCAGATCAAGATTACAGTTCTCGGGACAAATAATAGTTTGTTTTGCACATCCCTAATTTAAAAGCCTTGAGTCTTTTGAGCAATATGTTTGAGAACAATAACAAAAATTCCAGTAAGAATAAGCATAATCTTCGAGCTCTGAAAAAAAAAATCAAGACCTCTAATCTCACTAAATTTTAATGATTGTGATTTGCTGTGAATACCACAGCAGTGTATTCAAAGAGGGAGAAGGAGACCTCTTTGCCTTAGTGAAATGAATGCTTATGGAGTATCGAATGTTAAAATACAAAAAAACTTTCTATGGTTTTAAAAAATAACTGATTATTCTCTGTTGGGCTCCTAAAATGTGTTTTTGGACTTTTCCTTTAAAAATGTTATTACTGGGCAAGGGGAAAATGCAATTACATCCAGAATTCAAAATGTAATGTATTTATAAACACTGTTACATTGACTCATAATTTTCTTTAAAACCTTCATAGTGATAAAACTGCTCACATTAAGTTTTGATTACACTATTAGTAAAACTATCTTTCTGCATATTTAATGCATTTATTCTTGCTTTACTTTCATTCAGATTACAAAACATATGGCAGAATGTTAATATAGAGAAGACAATGCTTTTGTAAGTGCTCTATTTCTATGTCTTATATTGAAAGGAATATTGAAAGAATATGAAAACATCCATTTCATGCTGTATTATTTCATTCTCTTGTAAGTCAGCCTCAGCACTAAGGATTTTATCATCCCTGATTTATTTAATCATCCAGGTATCAGTGACCTTTGACAACATTTTTTAAAGGCTACTCATTGATGACATTTTAAATATTTTGTTAGGCAAGGTTTTCTTTTTTGAAAATAGCAAACTTTATCATTCTCTCTCTATCAAATTCAATTATTCTGACAAATATTTAGCACTTTAATTAGCACTGCACATTAGACTTTGCAGCCAGAAAAATCCTTTTGTGCATAGTAAAAAATATACATGCACCATTAAATGTGATTATTACTAAACTTTAAGATTAATTTTGTTTCATATGCGGAACCACGAACGTTACTATTATACTTCCCATGGCAACAAACTTTACATAACAAAAATGGCTGTTAAAGTTAGAATGTATATGTCTCCCAGGTAATATTTCATATTATCTGGGAACCAGAAACTTACTTTCTGGCAAAGTACAGGTAAAGGGCTGGCAAATGCAAAAAGGGAGATGCCAACCTCGATTTCCTGCTGCATCCCATGTTCTTCCGAGGTATCATAGGTTTCAAGAATTCACATGCATATTTTTGTTTTACTTTTCAATATCAGTAAGTAAAGAGAAATAAAAATGAAGAAATGACCCTTAACATTTCTGTCTCAATTCAGCAGGAGATGTGATCAGTGACTATAACTGGAATAAAGGTCCCTGTTCATCCTGCCACCTGTCAATGGAGGGCAGGAGGGCATCCTGCCATCACTAAGTCTTCCCTGCTGGGGGGCAGAAAGGAGGCTCTGCCATGGAAACCAGGACATGGAGAAGCTGTATTAGGTACCCACGATGAGATGTTGTTCCAAAAAATAAAGCAATCCTTAAGGATTTTATTTTATTCATAATACCTTAATGAATAGGATGACATGAATACTTTGAAAAATCTGAGTTATGTGCAGCTTTCAGTATTATAAAAATTCTAATAAAACATAATTACAACAATCACATTTCTATCACACAATCCACAATAATCAGGGATAAGACAGGGATATAAAAATAAAATTAATCTGTAATCCTGAGATCTCATTTTAATCATCAGTTCTAGTCCTCATCTCCCAAGTTCTTAAATCACTGAAATGGAGATGTAATATCTGGACAATGTCTTCTCTCTTTGCTTTTTAATAGAGATGCTAATAAACAATATAGTATCTAAAATTAATTCAGCAGAAAATGGACAAGATCAAGTGTTAGAAGTCAATAAATCAGGATTACAATAATCAAATTACGAGCTACAGATGAATCTAGAAATTCATTTTAATTCTGGTAAGAAATGAGAGTTGGCCACATTATTTAACTGTTAGCATCTAACAAGTATATGAATAAAATTACAGACAGATGAAAAAATACTGCTCTTTGAAACTTCAGTTGTCATAAAAATAGGAATAGAGAATATATTTTCCTTAAAAAATGATTTTTTTCACCTGGATTAAAAATCTTGTTTGCTGGTTATTTTGTGGGGGAGAAACATTTCTATAATATGTGAATTCATTTAAGGTAACACATACACTGGAATAATTGAAAGAAATTCTGAGATGAATATTGAATGAATGAAATGATATATTTGTGAATGGTAAATGATAAACTTGTTGGCATGAGGACTACGACAGGTAGAAGTACAAATAAAGTTGGAGGATAATAAAAGACAACTGTAAAGTCTGAGAAGCAAAAACAATTATTCTTAACTGAAAAAAAAAGTATTTCATGAGGGAAGTAAAGAGGTAGGAAAAATGATTACTACCAAAAAGATGCCATAATATGAGGATAGGATTTCAGTGTGAGGCTTCAGAAAGGCTTCAGGGAGAATGAAGTGCTGTAGACAGAGTCTGAATGTAGTAAGAAAAGGTGAGAAACTCATGAATTGTGATGGAATCAGTAGAGAGCATAGAATAATGGGGTCTGTCTCCCTAGTTCAATAACTAAAATACACAGCAACTGAGAAAGCAAATAGTATTTATAAAGTAATGTTCAAACATACCCTTTCAAGTAATGAAAGTGTAGCTTTTAGAGCACCTTCAGGTCGTCCAAAGGGAAAACAGTATCTTTAAAAACAAAAGAAAGAACAAAAGAGTCAAACATTTAATACCCAAGACTGCTAAATAATTCCTGCTTGTATTACTTGGCATTAATGAAGAACCATGAAACAAACAGAAAATATTATAGCATGAACTCATCCAGGGAAATTTTAACTATTAAAAGTTTACCTAACCCTAGGATTTCAAAGACTTAAACAATAAAAGTATAAGCTGTGATGAAAAAGGTTTTAAACGTTTTGATGATACTTGTTTTAAAAGAATACAGTAAATAAAAGAACCTCAAGGGTCATGAGTAAAGCGATAATATGCATTCTGCAATAATTTCTTGTTGAAGAATTGTTATTCAAGTTCTAAGAGAAAATGAAATAATTTCCCTCATTTCCTCCTATGGCTACTTGTGGTTTAGGGTGGCCACATATACCACAGCAAGATTCCAGCTCTTTACTTTGCTGACATTTGCCTGTCTACCATGATGTCTAATTTTCTACCTCCCCATACAATACACATAAACCCTCTGCAGTTCTTTTGAATACAGTCATTTGTCCCAAATATTTCTAGTTCTACATATTCCTACTGCACACCAACAAATGGAGGACAGGTCATGGGGATGTTCTGAAATCAGTGTCAGACAAGGCTGGAGAGTGAGTGGGCTACTCAGAATTTCATGGCTACCTGATGGTAACAGGTTTATTGCTCTTTACCAGGGGGTCCTGCTTCAGGTCAATTTCCACTTAAACAATACTGAACATCAGGGCCATTTCATCTTTTTGGAGCTCCTTGCTTTGTTGAACCAGATTCAGCAAAGTGCCTCCTCCCAGGACTGCAGTTCCCACCTCAGGATCAAGTGCTACAGGCAGCTGGGCTGTACTTAGGATGGCACCTTGTCTGACTTAGAAATCTGCAAACTAATAACTTGGAAAGAAGTTTATGTATCTCCATGTCCTTTTGCACAAATCAGGCACTTAGTGGACATATTTTCTCAGATATAATAAAATTATATTTCTCACACCATGATTTAAACATATTTCCCCCAAAAGCACATATGTTAAGTTTAACTTGTTTTATACAACTATTTTTTAATAGAAGGGATTGATTTCTCCTTTTTAAAACAAAACAGCAGTTTAATTTATATTAGGATTGGATTTTATATTCGTGAAACTTTCATTAGTCTCACACAGATGCAAATAAATGTTATATAAATCTAGTCACTCAAGTTTTTTTTTAACAGAATATCACATTTATCATTGTATTTACTGCTAAAAATGTCCTTTCTTAATCTTGCTGCTACATACTCTGCTACTCTCCACCCACACGCACAAGAAAGCCATAACCAATTTATTTTGATAGTTTCTTCTGTGCAGTGGTGCTTTTAAGAGCATTAGCAAATTAGCAAAGTACCTTTAATCATTTTGTATATTATAAACCTTAATCCACGTTTAAATAAAACACAAATTGGGTTCTTGTAGTCCCCTCCCCCTGCTTAATCTTTTCAGTGTATTTGCATAATCCATCCATTGTCTTCCCTATTGTTTATTTCCATTAACCTGTGGGTGACACATTTTATGAATGGAATGTTACTGATCCCCAGATTACATTTAGCATTTCAGGGCTCTGAGGTCCCACTGGGTATGTTCTAAATTAGCATTAGCTGCCCATGATGTGTAAATAATTCAACACATTTACGGAGTACAAGTAATCCTGAATCAATAAAGTACAGAAAATAACTACATAGAAGCTTAATTAATCTTTACAAAACAAGTTTTAAAAGAAGAGAAGCATTTTGTTCTGCCTTTCAGGCTAAATATTTTGGGTTTTTACCACTCTGGCAGCTCTATAACAGCAAAGCAAAGTGGAAAACATTCAATTATCAAATAAAATTCAGCCACATTATATACCTAACATGAATAAACTGAAGTCAACCTTATTCCCATTTTGGCAAATTAATTGCACAGATAAATAAACCAGCACAGATTTATCTTATAATTAAGCCCTTTTTGTTCCCTATTTTTAAATACAGTATTTTTTTTTTTTTTACCAAAGTGATATATACACATAGTTTAAAGAGGAAACTTCTTTTATCTTTTTTTTTTTTTTTTAATGAAAACCAGAAATCCTTTATGTCAGTTCCAGTTTCTGCTTTCTACAAAAAAAAAAAAAAAATGCTGTCAACTTTTAGCTGATTCTTTTGGTATTTAAACTTTATATCCTTCAATTGTGCATTAATATTTTTACTTCTTGACTTTTCAATTTTAAATATTATCCTACTAACTTTCCACTACGGAAGAGAAGTATGTAGCCTTCATTTGTTTCAGGAACTGCACATATTTAAAATATATGGTTTGGTTAAGTTTTGACATACGCATATACTTGTGACTATAATCAAGTTAACTCATGGCCTGCAAGTCTTCCCCCCAGACCACAGGCAACTACTCATTTCCTTGCTATAATTTTGATTAGTTTGTATGTCTAGAATTTTAAGTAAGAGGAAATGTACAGTATTTACTTTTGTGGGTCTGATTTCTTTCACTTAGCATAGTTATCTTGATATTTATTCATGCTGTTGTATATATTAAGAGTTCATTCCTTTTTATTGGTGGGTAGTATTCCATTGCATGGCATACACTGTGTATCTATTCCTTGCTGATGGTCATTTGGCTTTCATAGTTTGGCTACTATGAATAATGTTGGTATGAGCAATCATATAAAAGTCTGTGTGGACACATGCTTCCATTTCTCTTGGGAAAATACCTAGGAATGGAATGGCTGGGTCATATGATAAATGTTTAAATTTTTAAGAATCTGCCAAGTTATTTTCCAAAGTAGGTTGTAGCATTTTATATTCCTACCAACAGCATATAAGAGTTCCAGTTTCTCCACAACTGTGCCAACACTTGTTATGTTCAGTTTTTGTTTTGTTTGGAATTTAACTATACCACTAAGTATGCAGTGGTATCTAACTATGGTTTCAAATTGCAATTCCCTGTTGAATAATGACGTTGAGCATCTTTCCATATGCCTTTTTGTATAATATTCCTTTGGTGAAGTATCTGTTAAAACAATTTTTTAAATTGGGTTAATATTTTATAATTAAACTTTAAAAGTTTTATATATTCTGAATAAAAGTTTACTGTGGGATGTGCGTTGTCTAAATACTTTCTCCTATTCTGCAACTTAACTTTTTATTCTAACAATGTCTTTGGACGATTGAAAGTTCTCAATTTTGAGGAAGTTCAAGGTAACATTTTTTTCCATTTATGAATTATGATTTTTATGTTTTATTTAAGAATCTTTGCCTAGCCCAAAGACACAGATTTTTCACCCAAGTTTTCTAGGTCTACCTATTTTGAGTTAACTTTTGTATTATGGGTGAGGTATGAATTGAGGTCAATAGTTTGCATTTGAATATCCAATAGTTCCAGTAGCATCTATCGGAAAAAAGTATACTTTGCAAATTGCCCTTGAACACTCACTGAAAATCAACAGACCATATATGTGTGTGAGTCTACTTTTGGACTTTCAATAGCATACTATCTTGATTACTGTCACATTACAAATTTTGAAATCAGTGTTAACATTCCGACGTTGTCCTTTTTAAAAGTTATTTTTGCTATGGTAAATTCTTTGCATTTACATGTAAATTCTATTATCAGGTTAATTTCTAAAAAACAATCATACTGGGATTTTGACTGAAATAGCCTTGGATCCATAGGTCAATTTAGAGAGAATTGACAACAATATTGAGTCTTCTGGCCAATGAGTACAGTATCTCTCCTTCTATTTAGGTTTTCTTTAATTTTTCTCAGCAATACTTTATACTATTCAGTGTACATGTTTTACACATCTTTCATCAGGTTGATCCCAAAGTATTTCATATTTTTTGTTGTTATTGTAAATGATATTATTTAATTTCAATTTCTGATTGTTGCCAGTATATAGAAATATATTAATATTTATATATTTATCACAGGGTGTGGTGGCTCATTCCTGTAATCCCAGTATTTTGGGACGCCCAGGCAGGAAGATCTCTTGAGCCTAAGAATTTAAGAGTAGCCCTGGGCAACATAGGGAGATCCCATCTCTGTAAAAGAAAATATTATCTGCACATGGTGGCATGTGCCTGTGGTCCCAGCTACTTGGGATGCTGAGGTGGGAGGATCGCTTGAGCCTGGGAAGTTGAGGCTGCAGTGAGCAGTGATCACACCTCTGCACTCCAGCCCTGAGACAGGGCGACAGAGTAAGACCCTGTCTCAAAAAAATTATCTAGGATTCTGCAACTTAAATATTGGAGTGGAATTTTTTAGATTCGGTAAGATTTTCTACTCAGATAATCATGTTACTTGCAAATAAAGATAGTTTTTCTTCTTCCTTTCCAATTTGGATGACTTCAAAAAATTTGTTTTTTTCAGAATCAATGCACTACCTAGACCATTTGCGACAATTTTGAACATAAGAAGTGAGAGCAGACATCCTTGCCTTTTTATTTTAGGTAGAAAACATTCAATCTTTTACCATTAAGTATGTTAGCCATAGGTCTACATCCATGCCCTCAACTGGTTGTATATAACATATAGTAACAATAGTCCTTCTAATACATTTGGTTCACTAATTCTATATTTTGTGTCTTCTCAGTTTTGCTTGGTTGGCTTTTTAATCCTCTTCATTGATCATATTTTACTATTTTTCTATATACTTAAAATTTTTTCACCAGATGCTGGGGATAGTTTTGTCTTGTTGATGTCTAGATATTTTTGTATTCCTTTAAATATGCTTGATCTCTGTATTCAGGAATGCTCTTAAATTACCTGGAAACAGTTTGACCTATTTGAATCTTGATTTTAATCCCCATTAGGTGATATCAGAGTTGTGTTAATTTTTTTCCCATGGCTGAAGCAAAACCTAACGAGTACTCTATAGATTATAGTACTCTACTGATAACCCATGAGTTGGTTTTCCACTCTGGGTAATGAAAACTAGAACTACCCCTGGTCCTGTGTGTTAGCATTAGAGATTCCCCCCATAAGCCTTTCCTGTGGTTCTTTGCCAGACTTTGGATAGTTTCCTCACATATATGAAATGATCAATACTTAACAGGAGACTCCAGGGAATCATTTGCAAATAGCTGTAGCTCTCTCCTCTCTCTCCTTTAGACCTCTGGCCTGAAATCTCTGGCTACCTTGGCCTCCCTGGAATTCCAGCTCTGCCTCTTCAAGTCAGAGAGTCCACTAGGCTCTACCTAGGTTCCTCCTTTCTGGATCATGGCCTGGAAATGCTCTTCTGTCAGTAAGCAGGTGCAACTAAAGGGCTTACTTCATTTCTTTTCCATTTCTCAGGAATCACTTTCATTGCTTTATGTTTAATGTCTTGAAAATATTTTTTCCCATTTTTGGGGCCTTTTTAAATTGTTTTGGGTGGGAGGCTAAATATAATCCCCTGCTGCTCCATCTTGGACATAAGTAGCTCCCTCTTTTTTTTTTTTTTTTGACCACATTCCCCCACTATAAACAAAATTCCTGTCCCTTCCTTACTTCTAATATAGTTAGATCATTTTGCAGGGGTTAGATCTAAATTCAGTATCTACATTACATTAGTTATGAGAATGTTCTAGACAACTGAGATGCAGTATTTTCTATGATTACTTTCCATGCCTTGCTCAATAGTTTGTTCATAATTCATACTTATATTTGTTTTTGATGTCCTCTCTTTATATACTTAATCTAACACAATTCCAAATTCTAGTAAAAAAGTAGTACAATCTAATTAATACAACTCCAAACTCTATTCCAAGTGGGCAAATATCTTAACATGTCAAAATATGTTTTATCAATTTAATCTATGTTGAAGCATTTTCTGACATGCTCCAGTCAGAACTGATTGCTCTCTAAAATCAACTGTCACTTTGAGGGTCTCAATTAACCATCACTCTAGGGACACCTTTCTCTCTCTCATGTTGATTTCTTGTTTCAGGGATTTTTTTTTTTTTGAGACACAGTGTCACTCCATCACCTAGGCTGGAGTGCAGTCAGGCGATCTCGGCTCACTGCAGCCTCTGCCTCCTAGGTTCAAGCAATTTTCATGACTCAGCCTCCCAAGTAACCGGGACTACAGGAGCTCACCACCATGACCAGCTAATTTTGTATTTTTCGTAGAAACAGGGTTTTACCATGTTGGCCAGGCTGGTCTCAAACTCCTAACCTCAAGTATGTCACCCACCTCAGCCTCCCAAAATGTTGGGATTACAAGTGTGAGCCACTGCACCCAGCCGGTTTCAGGGATCTTAGATCCTCTTTGTTTCCCCCTGGTTTTGGTAAATTCTACAATTCACCAAAGGGAATATAAAAGGAACATTTTTTTTAGTGCATGTCTAAAAATATCATTATTCTACCATCACTGTTAATAGAAACTATTGCTGGTATAGAATTCTAGGTTGGAAATGATAGTTTCTCAGAATTATGAAGTTACTGTTTTCCAGATATCAGTATTGCTCCTCACATCAAAATGAAAGTTGAAGAAAAGGATCTTTTAAAGTTTTGTTCACTGTCTGACACAAAGTAGGAGCTCAATAAATATTTGTAGAATAAATCAATGTTGAGAAGTCATTCTAACTCATTGTATAAAATCTGGTTTCTCTTTCTGGAAGATCTTAGGATTTTTTAATCCTTAAGTTTCTGAAAATTCATGAAATGTACTTATAAAACCATCAGCTCTCATGAGACTCGCTCATTATCATGAGAACAGCATGGGGAAACCTCCCCTACCATCCAATTACCTCCACCTGGTCCCACCCTTGACAAACGGGGATTATTACAATTCAAGGTGAGATTTGGGTGGGGACACAGAACCAAACCATATCAGGAATTGTATAGTACATATTTAGAGAAATTATCCAAAGATGATGTGTGTATAAGAGAAATAGAGAAACAAAACTTTAAGAGAGGACAGGAAACTAAAATGATACTAATACAAAATGAATACAATAAATGACGTGGACATCCCTGTCCACTACTATGTAGTTGTAGTTTTTGGGTGGTAGTGTGGGGAATTGAAGTCCCTTGGTGAGTGGCTCTGATTAGTCTAACTCAATATAGCAATCCCATGTCCATGTCAGCGACTGATTGAGGCATCCCGGCCAGAGAACTTCTCTGGCCACTGGTTTTGGTTCAAAACCAGGCTCATGAGATATAAAAAATAGTTTGCTAGGATCTTCTAAGGAAACTTTTTATGATCTTAAGAGAAGACTACAGAAAAATATAGCTTCTACGACTTCCTTTGAACACTGGCATATATGAATATGAGGCCAAGAAATTCTGTAGGCTTAACGGCTAAGGTGTGAGATAAAGAAAAAAAAATTAATAAATTATGTTATCTTACTACTAGTCTGGGGATGAAGCTATCCCATGAAAGAGAATAGCAATGTGAGAATCACAAAGAAAGAGAGCTGTGGCTACTGAATAAAGCTTGTCTTAAAGCTTGCCTGCTCGAGACCTGCAGGCAAGTGAGCATGCAAATTTATTTATTGTTTAAAACAGTTCGAAGCAGGATTTCTATTGCTTGCAGTTGAAATCATTGATATAATAATGGGGACTTATTCAGTTACTAATATAGATATCTAAAATGATGGCTGGGTCTCAACGGTAGCAAAAAAGAGGGAAATTACACTGATTTTCATTGAAAGATACATAAAATACATTTAAAGGATTCTATACAACCTAGGAGACAACACTTTTTTTTGTTTGTTTTTGTTTTTTTGAGACAGAGTGTTGTCATCCAAGCTGGAGTGCAGTGGTGTAATCAGAGCTCACTGTAGCATTGACTTCCCAGGCTCAAGTGATCCTCCCACATCAGCCTCTGGAGTAGCTGGGACCACAGGCACATACCACCACACCCAGATAATTTTTTTGTTTTTCTTTTTTGTAGAGATGGTGTCTCGCTACGTTGCCTAGGCTGGTCTTGAACTCCTGGGCTCAAGCAACCTTCCCTCCTAAAGTGCTGGGATTATAGGTTTGAGCCACCACACCTGGTTAAGGCAATGCTTTCAACAACAGCAAATGCAGAAACACATCTCTACAACTGCAAAATAATTTTTTATGTCTTCATTTTGTTTGTAAACTCAAAATCATTTCAGGCAGAGAATTCAATCTTAACTCTGTAAGTTGAATTCAGCTATGCTATCTGCAACAGTGTTTCCTAATGTAAATTTACTGGCCTTTTTGGGCAGAATATTTCTCCACTGTGGGATTGTCTCATGTACTGCACTTTTAAACCCAGCACTAAATGACTGTCCCTACCCCTGGTTATCATGACAATGAAAATCGTACCTCATTCACTTACTCTAAGGTAGTGCTACTAGCCCCAGTTGAAAAATCACTAATGTAGGCGAATAGATTCATAGTATATACTATGAGATTTTCTCCTTTCAATATCATTTAAAAAAATCACAGAGTCTAAGACCTTTATATTATCAGGAAACATAACAAAAAAGAATAATAATGAGGCAATAACAGATCAGGAAGAATAAGAAGATAAAGAAACGGAGTCTCAGCATGGTCATACAGCATTCATATGGTTAAATAAAATATTTTTGTGAACATATTCACTAAGTTTATTTTTTAAATAAGTGCAAATTAAGAGCATATTCACTACGTTTATTTTTTAAATAAGTGCAAAATAAGAGCATATTCACTAAGTTTATTTTTTAAATAAGTTCCAAATCACATGCATGCAACATAGCAGACAGGTTATAAGACACAATACATTATGTGGTGACATTTTATAGGCCTAATAATAAGGGAGAAAAAGAAAATATGTTGGCATATTTCTGTTTTTAATTATTAGGTTCTGTTGAACTAACTATAACCAGGAGAAAAGAAATATTATCAAGGTATTTATCTTTTACTCTGTAAATGTTTGAAATGTTTCTTAGTATTGGTGGCCTCTTTTTTTTTTTTTTTGAGACAAGGTCTCATGCTGTCGTCCAGGCTGGAGTGCAGTGGTGTGATCATAGCTCACTGCAGCCTCGACCTCCCCAGAATCAGGTGATCCTCCCACCTCTGCCTCCTGAGCAGCTGAGACTACAGACATGCATCACCATGTCTGGCTGGTTAAGTTTTGTATTTTTTATAGAGATGGGGTTTCACCATTTTGCCCTGTCTGGTATTGAACTCCTGGTCTCAAGTGATCAAACCCACGTGGCCTCCCAAAGTGCTGGGATTACAGGCATGAGACTCTGTGACTGGCTGATAGCTAATTTTTTGAGCAAGGAATGGTGCTAGGTGCTGTGACCTGTGTTCTCAGAGAATGTAAGTAAAAAGATAACTAATGACTTTAAAGACATGTGGGTTAAAAGTGACAAGACAATACTACAGACAATAAATGCTCAAAGACTTCAGAATACTCTCTGCTGGAATAATTGAGAAAGGCTCCACTGTGGAGGTGAGACTTGAGGGCTCCTTACCTGGTAATACAGAGAGCAGGAGGTGAACAGTCACCAGAGCTAGGGGGAAGAGACTATGCAAGAATGAGAAATGCAAAAGGCAAGTAAGAGGTGCAGTAGAATGGATATTGTAGGGGGAATGGCTAGCCTAAATGAATACAGGAGACTGAATGATACGCTGAGAAGCAGACCACAGACTGAAGAATGTGAACCTTACCCTGCAGGCAAGGGAGGGCTACTGATGATCTTGAGTGCTAGTAGAATGATATAATAAACAATTTTTGGGGGAAGTAAGGGTTGAGTAAAGTATGAAAAGAAATATTTATATTAATAAAAAAAATATACCTGAAATGGCTTATCTGATTTTCTAAAAGGGAAGAGAGTCTCTCTTTTATCTCCTCAAATTTTTCTTTTTCTTCCACTGAAACAGTCCCAATTCCATCAGGCCTGAAAAAAAAATCAGAATCAATAATTTATATTGATCGAACATTTACTTTTATATATTTTATACATATGTATATTTAAAAATCCAAGGAAAAGTTCACTGTATACATATTAATTGTGTTTATAGTGGAAATTTACTGGAAATATTTGCAGCCATTTGCTTTATATTTTGACCCAGAATGAATGGAATGAAATTATTCTCTTTTAGACAGCCTTCAAGGTAAAAGATTACAATAAATATATTCCAGATCTACCGAAAACAATGACTAGTCCTTGAAAATGTCAGTGAAAAGTGTTTTACAGTAGTACCAAACATTTGACCAACTAAGTGAAATCCCCTGAATGAAAATATTATTAAAAAATAATGAACGTAAGGTAAAATGTCTTAACTGGTTCTCTTCCAAATAATAATTCAGCTAACACAGAACTGGAGATTTAATTGTCATAAGAAACATAGAAATTTTTGACACATGTAGAAGTTCACTGACCTCTTTTTGTTTGCTTAAATACATGGGCATATGAATAAAAATAAATATTAGAATTAAAATATACAGGGAAGAAAGCAAGCCATGTTTCTTTTCAAGATTTTTGTGTTTAAATATTCCTGTGAAATCAATGTGAGTTTCATCAGAATTTTACAAAGTAGCTATGAAGACTGAAAATAAATCTTATTTTACTAAGATTAGGATTAAAAATGTAAAATATATCAAATAACAGAAATTTAGAATTTATTCTGTATCAATTTAGGTATTCGGTTGTACGGCAACCATCTAAAATTTTGAACATATAAATCTTAACTGTCTTGTTAGTGCAGAGGGAAAAAAAGTATGAATCTCATATTCACTTCAAAACCTGTTTATATATTTTAATAACAAAATAAACCTTTCGCACTTGATAATTAAAAACAATAATTTCCTACCTTATTAGTTTGTTTATTTGTTCATTTACTTTCTGAGACAGAGTTTTGCTCTTGTTGCCCAGGCTGCAGTGCAATGGCACGATCTTGGCTCAGTGCAACCTCCGCCTCCTGGGTTCAAGCAATTCTCCTGCCTCAGCCTCCTGAGTAGCTGGGATTACAGGCACCTGCCACTATGCTTGGCTAATTTTTGTATTCTTAGTAGAGATGGGGTTTCACCATGTTGTTCAGGCTGGTCTGGAACTCCCGACCTCAAGTGATCTGCCCGCCTTGGCCTCCCAAAGCGCTGGGATTACAGGGGTGAGCCACTGTGCCCAGCTTAGCTTATTTCTCTAAAGATTATATTTTAATTCCCAAAGACTTGCACATTTATCATTCCAATGTACTAATTTTAATGGTTATGTATAAAATAGGTAGAAACAGGAATTATTGAAAACAAAGAAAAATAAATGCTTAAAATAACTTTCCTAACAAGATTTTTATTTGTTCCTCTCTATATACATATAATCATATATATGTGTGTGTGTATATATGTTTGATGCTTGTTAACTAGTCAATTAGGATGAAAGCAATTAATTTTAAACTTATACCTGAATTATACTGACATAATGACCTTTCAGTCAAATCAAAGTATCATTTAAGTATGAGATTTTTTTTCCAATATAGAGTACATAATTTTTACTTCAGAGACTCATGTGTTGCTGGAATTTATGCTTTGAAAACATTTCTTACAATTTTTTATTCCTAAATAGGGAAACATTACTTAATTTCATATGCAAAATAATATATCGACCCACATTTATTCCATCTGAATGCATTTTGAATGTTAACTATGGAAAAATTAATGGTCAAATATTAGTCTTTCAAGTATTTTTAGGAAGGAGGAAAAGTCTAACGCATAAATTACAAAGCAGTGCACCATGAGCTAATCCTAATATTTCATATTTATTTAATAATAGATTTTTCACATATTACTTTAGAATCAATCCCCCTTGAGCGAATGTTAATACAACACACAAACTGAAACCTATGAATAATTATGCATTGACAATGATCACAAAAGCTCAACTAGGAAGTTCTATATAAATCATTAATTTGGGAATTTGGGTATTCAGACAAAAACTATACCTAAATTACATTATCATGTAGACAACATACCATAAAGTTATGGGTAATTATTTCACTGAATATCCCTATGCAAATTGATAAAAAGAGCAAATAACTTATCTTCATTATTCTGCTGATTTGACATAATCTTTTGGCTTAGCTACCTGGCAGATGTTATGCGGTTAAATAGGAGTAAACTTTTCTATTTTGTTCAACTGTCAAATGAGATTGTCATCCACAGTGATACTGTAAGTTGTCCTATCATATTAGATTTCACTGAGGCCCACTGTCTGCTTGACAGAATGGAGCCAGGGGGTCAGGTGATGACAAGTGAGAAAGGTAAGTCAGGAGAAGCTCGCTTGTGTCAACCTTCGCTAAGAAAAGAATGTTATACAGAGTGAAGGACCACCATTTTACTGAGTTTATCACTAAATTAGGTACAAATCTGACAGGTTAAATACCACGTTTAGCAATTTGGACTTGCCTTTACACATCCTTATTTTAGAATATATACAAGATTAACTACTGAATATTAGGCATATGAAGCGGCCTTCTATATCTAAATTATTGGTAATAAATGATAACTTTGCAGTAGTCAACTCTAAAGGCAACAGTTCCTCCTACAATAATTCTTCCCGATAAGTGCAAATACTTTCCGTGTCATCAACATCTTGTCACTGTAATTATTAAAACAAACATAATGATGAGCACTTATAGAATTTTAAATACGTGTCTGGTATTTTGTACTGGCTATCTTATATGCAGAATAACATATAAAGCTCACAACAATCCTGTCTCCTTTCCAAAAGAGAAGGCTCCTGAGGCTCAGGGCAGTTAGGTTAATTCCCCAAGGTCACACCGCTGGGAAATGCAGGAGCCTGGACTTGAACCTAGGTCTCTTGCCCTCCAAAGACGGTGCTCTTATCCTTACTCTCTTCCTGCTATATTTTGATAGAAAATAATAACGAGCAATAGAAACCCAATGAAACCATGAAAATTATATTTGAAAAGCAATAATGGAGTATTTTGAATACCCTTACTTACATTAGACATTTTCTATCTGACTTGTCTAAGGTGGAGACGTTAAAAACCAATGACATTTAAAATATAATGCTTGCCATTGAATCAGCAAGTCAGTTAAAGAAGACTGTAAAAAAGGAAGTCCTAAACCTTGCTCTTTCATACATTCTAAAGTATGTTTTTACAAAAGCCTTGAGAGAAATTTAAACCAGTTATATTTTATGAATGTTTGTTTAGTAGACTCAGAGTATTCGAGATTTAAAAATTATCATTTATATAAGCTCAGTTTATAAATTCATTCCTGCCAGCTCTACCTTCAAAATACACCCAGAATGTGACCTTCCCTCACCAAATCCACCACTGATCCACTGATCCCAGCCACTATCTGCTTATCCCTGAGTACGCAGGCAGCCTCTTGGTCTTTCTCCTCCAGCGCTTTCTTTGTCAGAGAACTGGCCACACACTACTCTGAGCCTCTTCAAGCATCGGTCATTATGACAGTATTCCTTGACTCAAATCCTGTAACGGTGGCACACAAGGTAAAAGCCAAAGCCTTTATAATGATGTATGAGCCCCGCTTCCCACAATCTGACCTTATCTACCCCCTCACTTGCCCTGCTCCCCTCCACTCAAGCCATGCTGGCCTCCTAACTAGTCCTCAAACACAGGAAGCAAGCTCCAGGCTCAAGGCCTTTGCAAGTGCTGCTGCTTCTGCCTGAGAGTGCTTTCTCTACACGTACACAAAATCATATATGCACACATGCACACCTGGCTTGCTTGCTCACTTTCTTCTGGTCTCTACTTACATGACTCAGGATTAGTGAGGTTATCTCCAACCATCCTATATGAAAGTGTATTTCCCATTCCCGTAGACCTTTTTCTTTTTTAATAATAATATTTATTAAATAATAATATTTAATAAAAATGTTTTATTGATGGCCACTGTACATATGGCTGCCATCTAACATGATATATTTACCTATTTGGTTACTGTTTGCTTCCTTTGTAATGTATCTCTAGTGCTAGAACACCAGATGGCATATTGTTGATATTTAATGCATATATGCTGAGGAAATGAATGAGTAATATATGCAATATAAAAATATTACTTAAGATGATAAGAATTCATGAATTAGTAATATGACAAATTATTATTACTGCTTATTAGAATTAACAGTATAAATTATTTGGAATTTTTTATTTTTTTATTTTTTTTATTTTTCAGATGGAGTCTCCCTCTGTCACCCAGGCTGGACTGCAGTGGCGCAATTTCAGCTCACTGCAAACTCCACCTCCTGGGTTCAAGCGATTCTCCTGCCTCAGCCTCCCAAGTGGCTGGGATTACAGGTGTGCACCACCACGCCTGGCTAATTTTGTATTTTTAGCAGAGATGAGGTTTCAAGTTGGCCAGGCTGGTCTCGAACTCCTGGCCTCAGGTGATCCACCCTCCTCAGCCTCCCAAAGTGCTGGGATTACAGGCAAGAACCACCATGCCCAGCTTGGAACATTTTTATTATATGATAGCTGGTAAAACAGAAAATTTTGTGAAAAGCAAACAGAAGCAGGAACTGTAGTTAAGTACACTGGGTAAAAAGATCTCTAAAGTTAGTATGTATTCACACTTAGCAGAAAATCTTTAGTGTTTAATTCTATTTTAATTAATAATAAAATAATTTACTTTAAATCTTAAGAATAGAATTTTTCTCCTTAGATATAAATAAACATAATAATGCTGCTTTGACATTGATAAAGATTCTGTTAAAATGTGGTTATTTAAAATTCAAACATAAAAGACAAATTTTCTCATTTGAATGTTAAGTGGGACTTTATGATGATAATTAAATATTAAAGTGGTTCTGATGAGAAGAAAGGGTAGTCTTATGTATCAATATTTAATATTCTCATTTTTTTCTGGGGCCTGTAGTTATTGAAGTTACATGATTTCAATAAAAATAGGGTGCTCTGTGAAAAAGGCTTAATATATGAAAAAATTATAAAACAGATTAAAATAGATACACTTCTTTTAATTACAGATAAAGTCAAAAAAGTTATGACATAAAACTTCTATCTGGTCTTAAACAATAAGCAAGTGAACACCAAGTGCAGTTGTATGTTAATTTATTTCAAAGATTCTTAAAAAACAGAATTTGTACAACAGAACCTTCTGCCACTGAGGCCTGATCTTAACATCTGCCTGTGGGTCACACTCTGTTTTCAGAGAAGCCATCACACACACGTACAACCCCCTGCAAGCTGCATACACATGTGTGCACACAAACACAGACAACACTTTTTGAAAGGCAGATTCATCCAAAAAATAGTTGATAACGCCTCTATATACATATTTTCTTAAATTTCTCCATGAGCTAAGCAATCTTGTAATTTGTGCTATTCATCAATCTGGCAGATTACTGCATTCTAAAACAAACACAAAAACTCTTTTATATACATTGAACATCCCGTCATGATTATCAATTCCTCCTGTAACAAGTGTGACATGAGCTCTAAATTGAAAAAGATATTTTTAAACAAAAAAATCAGGAATGAGAGGAGTAAACAGCATTACTCATCCTAATCCATTTTCTATTATTTCTGACGATATCTGTGGTAAAACAAACTAAAAATTTAGTTTCTATAAAGGTAAAGAACAACTACACTATAGGGTAAGAAATATCTAAGAGAAAAAGGGTACAAAACTGGGCTGTAGAATCAGGCATTTGAGCAGAAGAGAAAATATCAATGAGGAAGACTGCTTAAATATTCAGATCTGTGCAAACCTAGTGCTTTACTTCCCTTGTTTGAACAGTTTGTGTTCACACATTTTATAGATCCCTTTTCCAGTATAATAAAAAATTTCAGGGGTTTGTAACACCAATAAAAACTAATTTTGACATGTTTAATATCCATTCCTTTGGAGTACATTTGAGTAAAGATGAATTAATGGCTGTCAACATTTTCCAAAACACATTGTAAGGAACAATGACCCTCAGGGATGCCAAATATTTTGTAAACAATGCAAATTACACAACCCTTTTGGAGGTTCACAGAACAGTCACAGCATATGAAGGGGTCTGAGAAGCCTGATAGTAAAGAAATCTGTTTAACTTTGTATAAATAGCACTTCCAAAATTATTTAGTCATATCTGCCCACATTCCTCCTGAAAATTCATTATTTAGTGCTGACGAGCATCCGTTCTATTACTTAATGAAAACTATACCATCTTCTAGAGTTATTTTTTCAATCACTTTTATCACCTGCACAGCTTTTAGATATGTGAGGGATAAATGTGTTTATAATCCCTAGGCTTTATAATCTCTAGGACTCTGCACATTGCCTGGTTTACAGTACTTAGCAAGCTTGTGGGTTGAAGAAAGACACCAGGGTTAACACTGTATAGTGAAGTGTGGTTAAATTAATAAGACATTAAATTAAATTAAATGCTCCCCCACCCCATCTCCAACTCATCAGGTAAGTTTGTCCTGGAAATCTGGTGGTTTGTTGTAAAAGATTATTTCACAAGCAATGCATGAGCAAATGACAAAGTTCATGGTGCTTTTGAGTTACTTATAGGCTTCTTTTCACCTGCTTCTGCTACGAGGAATGAGGAATGCATGACATCTTAGCTTCCTCTAGGGAAAGTGAGAAGGGGAGAGACACCTAGAGGGTGGTATTTCTGAATTGTCAATTCTGCCTGCAGCACAGCAGGTAAAAGTCACTTTGCACTTCGTGTATTTCCCACCAATATCCATTTGTGAACAGAATGGAAAGGAGAGGATGTCACAGCACGAGAATAAGAAATGATAAAAGATGATGAGGAAGAAAACAATAATCCCTTCTTTTTTATTTCCTAACCTATAATACCTCCTATTGTTTGAATCAAATGATGTATTACTTGGATGGTCATATATTACACACTCAGTGTCCTTTTACTTCCCCTCTAATTTTAAATATCCAGAAGAAATTAATTGTGTCTTTATATGATCATTGAGATATAAGAAACAGATTTTCTATGAAAAAATATTTTAAAAGATGAAATTCTGAAATATGTTCTTATCTTTTTGCAAACACTCCCCCCTTCCTTGTCTGGATTTTGCACTGCATTCTAATTTCCTTGGATGTTTATTTTAAAAAGAGTAGATACCACTATGGTGAAAGCAATCATCTGACTCTATAAAGATCTAAGATCATATTACTTTGTTTCTGTGTTAGGGTGCTGGTGAATAGGCCAAGGACCAAAACATAATTGATAACTGGCCTCTCCTGGGACCAAACAAACAAATAAGGAAACTTTCTTGGACTAATCCAAACTGAAATCACTGCTGTATATAATTCCAGAATTCAAGAGAAAGAAATACCAAGAGCAATTTAAAATAAAAGTAAAGAGAATTAAGGTTGGTATAGAGGTTCTCTGATATAAATATCACCCTCTGCCCTATAACTAATATTTTTAAAAAACAACATATATTGTAACTAAAGGACTTCATATATATCATACTATGAGAAGAGAAATTTGAAAAATAAAGACCAAAATGAAAATTTCCTATAAATATGCCAACCAGAAATAACTGAAATACTAGTTTGCAAATATAATTATAATTTATTTCTCTAACTCTATAGATGTATTATACATTCTGATTCATAATTTGGTTGTTTTAATGAACTGTAAGCTTTTAAAATATAATTTAAATATTCTAATTTATAATGAAATAATTATATTTCAATATATGGATGTGCCACAATTAATCCAATTATCCATTATTTAGAAATGTAGGCATTTTTCCTCCATTTTTTGCTATCATAGATAGTGCTTCAATAATTAATCTTATACTATATATGTTTAACCCATATCCAAATGTTTTCTTAGGAAAAATTCCTAAAGGTATATTGCTAGGTTGAATGCATGATATTTTCAAGTATTCGATACATATTGCAAAGTTGGTTTTTTAGAAAGCACTTATCAGCTTACACTCTGGCCTGCAGTGCATGAAATTATTAATTTTCCTGCAACCTCACCAACTGTAGTCTTTATCATTTGTTATAATCATTTTCAATTTTATATACTAAAAAGGGGATCTATTTTAATATATTAATTCCTATGATGGAAAATGATGCTATCTTGCTGGTTATGTAGGGCCTTTATCATGTGCCATAAAAATAATTGCAGTTGATTAATTTAAAAACATTTAATTTTAAACTTACTTAAGAAGGTCCATAATATATCACCTATAAAATTTGTAAACAGATGGCCCAATGTCATTCAATTATTTACTCAATCAATATTTATGGACCACTTGGTCAGGTCATGGGACACAATGTAAGCACAACAGAAATGGTTTCTGCCCCAATAGAGTTTATAGTGGGAATGCATACAAAATAAAAATTAGACAATAAGTATACAATTACATTTAAGAAGGGCAAAAGTATAAACATCTGATCTAGTTTGGAGTGTCAGAGAAGGATTCAGTTTGGAAATGATATTTAACCTGAAATGTGATGAATGAGCAGCAGTCATTTAGGTGAAACCTGAAGCAGAAGGCAGTTTGAGGAGAGGCCCAGGATGTTCACCATAGAGATGTCCAAATAATTTTTTAAATGCAAATTTTTTCAAGTGACTTCTGCTTGCAGTATGGTGGACTAACTTGATACTCCCCAAATCCTTATTCACTACAAAACACCTAAATACTGCATAAGCCGCAACAATTATATATTAAATGTTGTCCAGCTCTTACAAGAAAGTAAAATAATTCTCCCAAGGGTGGGAGAACAAAACAAATGAACCTGATGAAAGCAGAGAAGGGGCAAATATGAACAACATGGCTGCCTTGGTGGTAAATATCAATACTGAGAAAGCTTTACAGCTGCATCCAAGGGAATGGATCACTGAGCCATAGACCTAATTTGGATGAGCTGCTAAGCCTGAGACACCTGCATAAAAATGGGACCCTAGAATGGGTTATAGTATCAGTGAAAGGATAGTGCACTCCCTAACATCAAGGAAAAACAAGAACAAGTCCTCTTTAGAGGGAAGCATTCAGAGCCCAGGACTTATAAGAATTCCCACAGATTAATCTTAAGTATAAATGATTATTACAAAAAAATGCTAATTGCATTAAAAAATAATAAACAAGTGACCATGGCAAAAAAGTCAGCAGAAACAATAGAAAATTCAGTTATTTGAAAGATAATATGAAATAATTATAAAAGATCTAAGGAAACAAAAAATGGAATCAAACAAAGAAAGGAAAAAGAGATATTCAGAAGCAATCAAGCAGAGCTCAAAAAGAATCAAACAGAATAACAGAATTTCCAGGACTAAATAATTTGTTAATTGAAATTAATAAATCAATAAGTGAGTGAAACAGTAGATGTCACAGCTGAGGAGAGAACTGAAGAAATAGAGTAAGGGTTGGCAAACTACGGCCTTTCATCTGCTTTTGTCAATATAATTTTGTTGGGACAAGCCACACTAATTCATTTCTATATTGTCCATGACTGCTTCTGCACAGCAATGGCGGAATTGTATAGTTGTAACAGAGACTACATGGTCAAAAATAGTTATAAGATTTTGTATAGTTACAAAGCCCAAAATAGTTGTCATGTTTACTGTAGAGCCCTTCACAATAGTAGCCAACTCCTCAACTGGAAGACAGAATTGAAAACATTACACAGGATGCAGCTGGAAAAATACGTAGATAGAATACATTTTGGAGACATTAAAAGATATAGAAGATAAAATGCCTAGTACACGGGTAATTGGGGCTTCAGATGAGAAGAAAAAGATTGTAGAAGAGACAATATTTAAAGAGATAATGCTATTCCAGAACTGATGACAAATATAAATCTTTATATTCCAATGAGGGTAAATAAAAAGAAATGCACACCTATACAATATCATGGCAGTTAGATTAGAAATTCATATATGTCCCAATCACAACAAATTAAAAGAAATCCATACAAAGAAACCTTATAGTGTACTTACAAAACACAAAAGAACAAAACAGTCTTTTTTTAAAAAAAGCATCCAGAGGAAAAAGAGGAATCATCCTCAAAAGACTAGCATTTGTACTGCCAAGAGCTTTTTTTGTTGTTCTTTTGTTTTGTTTATTAAGATGGAGTCTCACTCTGTCACCAGGCTGGAGTGTAGTGGCGCCATCTCGGCTCACTGCAACCTCCGCCTCTCAGGTTCTAGTGATTCTCCTGCCTCAGCCTCCCGAGTAGCTGGGACAACAGGTGCGTGGCACCATGCCTGGCTAATTTTTGCATTTTTCAGTAGAGATGGGGTTTCAACATATTGGCCAGGCTGGTCTCAAATTGCTGACCTGGTGATCCACCCGCCTCGGCCTCCCAAAGTGCTGGGATTAAAGGTGTGAGCCACCTCGCCTGGACTGCCAAGAGCCTTCTTAAATGGCAACAAAGAAAATCAGAAGAAAATGAATATCTTCAAAGTTCTAAGAGAAAATAACCATCAACCTAGCACTGTACACCTAGCAAAACTTTCTTTGAAAAAATAGGATGAAACAAAAGAAATTCCCAATAACAATTCACAGTGTATAGGAGTCCATTTATAGGAAAGTCCAAAGAACATTCTTCAGAAAAAAGGAAAATTGTTTCTAAATCTAAGCAAATACTAAGTACAAAATAAGAAAAATAATATTAATTTATAAGCTTAGGGAAAAAAGGATATAACTAAAATACCACAGAATTTAAGTGTGTAAGCCAGAAAGGGGGTGACTGGAGGGTAATATTCTAAGAACTCTGAACTACCTAGGAGGAGAAATTTGTTAGTTAGCATAAGACTTTAAAATTTCAGCAACATGCCTGGTAAATCTCACATGTAATTGTTGGAAAATATAAACTGTTAAGAGAAAAAAAAGAATTAAAGAAAATAACTTCAATGAAACAAAAAGTATACCAATAAAAAGGAAACAAAAAGTTTATAGAACATGAGCCAAAAAATAAAGCTTAAAATAAAATGGTAGAAATGGATTTACTTTTATTAATATGTGATTTACTTTTATTAATATGTGATTTACTTTTATTAATTACATGATAAATGTAAATGGACCAAACTAATTAAAGGACAGAAATAGTCATATTGAAAAATTAAATCAAAATCTAGTTTGCTATTTATAAAACACTAAAGTACAAGAATATAGAACGGCTAACGATGTGAACATGCATCAGATAAACACTCATCAAAAGAAAGCTACATTAATAATCACCTACATATCATGCAAAAATCATTATTAGTTATGATGACCATCACCAAATGATGATAACAATGTTCATCTACCAGGAATATCTAACAATCTTAAGCTTGAACACAGAACAGCCTTGGGCCAGGCACAGTGGCTCATACCTGTCATCCCAGCAATTTGGGAGGCCAAGGAGGAAGATCACTTGAGCCCAGGAGTTTGAGACCAACCTGTGTGACATAATGAGATTTCGTCCCAACAAAAAGCAACTCCTCAAAAACCAGCTTCAAAATATACAAAGCAAAAATTTACAGAAATAGAGAGCAAAAACCACCATGACAGTGGTAAATCACCACTCACGTTGGTCATAACCCCACAGATCAAACAGGCAAGAATTAGTAAGACTTTAGAAGATCTTAACCACACAAATCCTGTTTGCACTGCCTAAAGAATACATATATATTTTTTTAAGTGACAGAAAACATTTATAATATTTGACACATATTTGGCCACAAAGGAAATCTCAACAAGTGATAAAGAATTGGTATCACACAGATCACATTCTCTGAACACAAAGGAATTAGGTAAGAAATCAGTTCTCAAGAAAATAACCAAAAATCTTCATATTCTTAGATTTTTTTTTTTTTTGAGGTGGAGTCTCGCTCTGTTGCCCAGGCTGGAGTGCAATGGCATGATCTCGGCTCACTGCAAGCTCCACCTCCCAGGTTCATGCCATTCTCCTGCCTCAACCTCCCAAGATATTTTAAAACGTACTTATAAATAACCTTGTGTCAATAAATTATGAAAAGTTAAAATTACTTAGAATCAATTTTAATTAAATAGTATGTAAGACATTTCTATATGTAGTAAAAACAGAATTTAGTGGGGGAAGTTACAGCCCTAAACTCTTAGAAAAGAAGAAAAGCTGGCAAGTAGTGAGTTACACATCTAACATAAGAAGTTAGGAAAGATGACATAACCTCACTAAGGAGGGTGGGAGAAAAAGCTGCTTTCCTATTCATCTTTGGAAAACAGTATTTTGACTGGAAACTGAAAGGTTTTGTAGACAAGTACTATAGCCTAGTTGGTGAATTCCAAAACTGCTTTGCATGAAGTTCAGGGGTTGAACAATTTTGTAAATGGATGGTGGAAGTAAGATTTCTCACTGTTGAAAAGATAAGTTAAAGATAAGGAAGAAAAGCATGCTGAAATGAATGTTGATGTCCTAGATTCCAATTGGAGACGTCAGTATGAACTCACGGTTTAGTATACATCATATATCACCTAGCTCTGTCCAACTGAGAGGGCCTGGAAGCTATGATTTTTCCAGCAGAAATAAGCACACATGTCACCTAGATCTTGGTTTCTAAATACCATTCTCTAAAAAACAAACAAACAAACAAACAACAACAACAACAAAACCAGAGCTCCTTGGAGAACTGATTAATTCTTAGGCTAGAGTAGGGAAAATAAAAGATGAGCTTGCAGCATGTCAGATTGCCAGAAACTAAGAAAGTGCTCAAAAACCAAATGAGTGGGGCATATCAAAGGGAGCCAGTATAAAAGAGCTTTCAATAGCTACAGCAGGAACAATCTGAGCAACAAAGTAATTTAGATATTATTAGATTGTAACCCAAGGTATAAAGCAACTGCATATGAATCTATACGGATATAAACAAATGGTTAAATAAATAAACTGGAAAGAAGAGACATATATTCCTTACAGAAGAATTCTGAATAACGTATGCAGATAGTTCTCCTTCTAGGAGTTGGGGTTTATTTCCTGTCTCCTCTTCAGTGTGTTTTATTGGACTTAGCTATTTTCTTCAAAATAGAATATAAAAAAATAAAAATGACATCTTTACAATAGAGAAATGTGACAAATACTACCAGGATGTCACGCGGATATTATGTACTCCCTGATAGAATGTGATGAGAAGGGTATTTCATCTCTTTACAAAAACTCATAATCTCAGGCTAATCATTAAAATGTCAGACAAACCTAAACTGAGGGACATTTGATAAAACACTTGACTAGTACTCCTCAAAACTGTCAAGGTCACAAAAAACAGACAAAAAAATCCCTAAGAAACTGCTACAATCATGACAATTAAGTGCAACTTGGTATCCTGAATTGAATCTTGGAGCAGAAAAAAGGACATTAATTTAAAAAACTGGTGAAATCTGAATAAGGACTGGTGTTCAGTTAATACTAGTGTGCCAACGTTGATTTCTTAGTTTTGACAAATGTATGACAATAACATTAAGGGAAACGGAAATACGAAAACTCTATGCACTCTTTTAGTAACTTTTCTGTAATCTATAATTATTGTAAAATAAAAAGTATATCTAAAAAAGAAACAATAGAGTTCAACAAAGCCAAAAGTTGCTCCTTTGAAAAGACCAATAAACTTGATGGATTAAGAGAAAAAAAGAGAGAGAAGGTAAAAATGAACAATATTAGACTGAGGAAGGGAAGAATTGTAGATCGAGCAAAAAATACAAAGAAAACAACTTGAATAACTTAATATCAATACATTTAATAACTTAAATGAAATCTACCATTTCCCAGAAAATCATAACTTGCCCAAACTGACTCAAGAATAAATAGAAAGCCTGAGAATTTCTGTAGCTACAACATAAACTACAACAGTTAAAAATCTTTCCACAAATAAATTCCCAAGCCCAGATGGTTTAAAACAGGGGTCCCCAATACCCGGGCTGTGGACTGGTACCAATCCATGGCCTGTTTGGAACTGGGCCACACAGCAGGAGGTGAGCGGCAGGCAAGCGAGTACTGCCTGACTTCCACCTCCTGTCGGATCAGTGTCGGCATTAGATTCTCACAGGAACCTGAACCCTATCGTGAACTGTGCATACAAGTTATGTGCTGCTTATGAGAATCTAAGTAATGCCTGATGATCTGAGGTGGAACAGTTTCATCCCAAAACCATCCCCATCCTACCGTTCCACCCCATCCATGAAAAAATTACCTTCTATGAAACCGGTCGCTGGTGCCAAAAAGGTTGAGGACCACTGGTTTAAAAGATGAGATACTGGTAAATTACAAAAAGCCATTCAAGTCTTATACAGAGCAAGTGGGAAAGCTCCCCAGTTCATTTTGTGTGGCTACAGTAACCTAGATACCCAATCCTGATAAAACCAGTATGAGAAAGTAAAATAACAAGCCAATTTTGTACGTCAACATAGATCTACAAATATCAAACTGGGACGGCAATGGTAGTGGTAAATAACACCTATGTACATATAGAGCTTTCTTTGATTGTTTCTACATACAACATTACATACTGTTTTTGAAAAACTTACTGTGTCAAAAATGATAAGAAGATCCAACTTAAGACCCAAAAACTTTGTCCTATACCTAACTATTGACGAGAAGAAGGCTCTAAAGGTATGAAGTTTAAGAAAAGCTATGTCAAGGTGTAACCCTTGTTTCTGTTCATGGTTAATGTGATATAGTCTAATATATACTAAAAAATTTCCTTTGCCTTGTCTCTTCCTCAGACCTTCAGTAGGCTGTTTTATTTAAGATCTCACAAAGATCCAGGAGTTGCACAGTTTGAATGGAAGGTGTGGAAGGAAGACAGAGGAAATTAATTAGGTGGCCTTAGTAACTATTTCCCAAATTGCAGTCTGTCTACATACTTATCCTGGATGACGGGGTTCTAGGCTCCTGCTTTTCGCTGTCTTTGCCACTCCCCTCTGGGGCCACAGTGTTTTCCAGCAACATGGGGGTGGTAGGCGGGGAGGTCCCAGAACTTCAGCACAGCTTTTCCCCATGACCACGGATAGGAGATGAGGTGAGGCACTGACTCAGTGCTCTTCCAGTCTCATTCTCCTGATTGAAACCTGTTTGTGGTATGTTGTCATAACAAAATTCACCTGAGTACTGCAGTGTTTCATAGAACAATCCCCAAAAGCTCATTTAACTAATACACTGCATAAAAAAATTACTACATGCTATTTAAGCAATATTTCATCGTTTAAAAAGTACTTACAGAATTTTATTTGACCTATTTAGGAACCATATTGAGTAGGTAGCATTAATGTTATTACTCACAAGGTACACATGGAGAAGCTGAGGCTCAGACAGATTAAAACCATTTGCTCAAAGTTAAGTAGTTCATCAGTAGAGGAGCCAGAACAGGAATACAGATGCTCTGATTCCTCACTCAGAGATATTTCCAACACACCAAGTCTTTCCCTTCCCCTTTTCTTTTTCTCTGGTTTTGCCTGTTTTGTTTTGAAAGGCACAATTATCTTGCTTCAGTATTGAACTTGAGGTTGGGTGAGTATAAATATTGCTAGGAAAGTCTGCTTAAGGTAGATTTAGGGTTGTTCTACAGTTTTTGATAAAATAAAAAAACTCCTCCAGTAATATTTGAAATATACTCCCCAATACCCATCCCTTCTGCCTTTGCACATTTAGCACATGGCATAAAACCTGTCAGATCAGGTACATTACCTAAGGATAACCTTGCTTATGACCTTTCATCTGGTTGCTCACCTGCCCCAAAAGTGAGTCTCTCCATTTACAACGTGTGTGTCATTTATACTTAATTTCTATATAGTCACATATCTAAAACTAGAATTAAGTGAACACTTTTGATGATCCTACGTGATGCAATTATCTACGTTTTTTTCTCAAAAAATGCACACTGTCTCTAAAATTACAGATTGGAAGTTTGAGGCATAATTTCTGAAGTGACAGTCAAGGGGAAATGTTAGCACCTGTGAAGACAGAGGTATTATGATATGATGATTTGACTGATGCCCATTAAGGTTACTTAACAACTTTGTGATATAATCTGGAATCCATAGAAAATTGAGATTATTTTATATATAAAACTACAGTCATGTTGTACTCTTGTGCCCTGTACTTGAAAGCAAGCACATCTGAGCTGGCCTTCGTCAGGCATGCAGCAGCTCTAAGACGGCCCTAGAAAACTGTAGAGGAGTCAGTGAATACACTGTATGCCTTACATTAAATTGGGACATAAAAGCCATTTTATGTTGCTGCTTCAGTTTCTCCACCCTCAGCCTGACTTACAAAACCAAGACGTATAACCACACATATCAACCTAGAACTTTGCCCTATGAAGCATTGTCTCTGAAAGCCTCTTTTCTCCTTCCTGTCAGTCCTCAGCGGCACTATGGCTGAATGAGTGGTTGTGTTATTCAGAGATGTGTGTGGCTATCATCCTGCATGAGTGGGTCTGTTTCTGTCCTTGACTCACTTTTTCTTTCTTCCTTTCTTTTTCTCTCTCTTCCTCAGTCTTAGTACCAGCCAGACCTTTTCTGTTTAACTCTATTCTTTTATTTCTGAAACACTCAGAGTGCTATTCAGAGATGTATCTGTACAGAAAGAACACACCTAGAGAGCTCAACACTGTGCAATAGGATGTGCTCCCTGAAAAATTTTAAATCCAGACAGCACTGTTGTCCTTCACTTCAGTCAATAACAAAAGGAAATCTTTTCTCCTTTTGAATTTATGACAGAGGTAGTTCAGGTAATGAGCAAAACGACTCTCTGAATATGTGTCTTGACAGATGTAAAAATGATCATACAATAAGACCACGGCAAACACTGTAGAAAAACCAGACTTGACATTGACAGTATGTTTAAACAAAAGTCTCTATAAATATCAGATGCTACAGACATGGATAAGAGAAGCACATTCTCACAAGGAGCGGTTGCCAAAACCTGAATATTCCATTAACAAAGAAATTAGGAATATAATTACATACACATTGAAATATTTCTATTTAGCATGAGGTACAGTCCTAACTACATATTTTTTACTTTTTTCTTCATCTCACAATTTACATCCTCTTGGGTTAAATGGCAAAGGAAAATATATTAGAATAGTAAGAGTAATCAATACTGATAGTATTTTATAATGATGTAGTACCTTCACATTAGTATTTGCCCCTTTTATGTATGATAACTCTGAGTTTCAGAAAGGTTAAGTGATTTGTTGAACATGGGTCAGTTTGCAAATTTCAGAGCCGGGATTCAAGTGAAGCTCTTTCGCCTCTTTCTGGTCTTTCACTGTGGCAGCATAGTATTTCTGAATGACATCTGTTGGACTGTAAACGTCACAGGAAACGTCATAACTTTCAGCTTATCTTGGATTATTTCTATCCTAAATTGAGGCTCAAATTTCCCTCAACCCTGTATTTCTTCCTTTCTTTTTCTTAAGCTATATGACACCTCAATGCTGAATCAGAGACTGATTCAAATTTCGATTCTAAAAGACTACCAGAGATACCTGAATGTGTACACAGTTTAAACTTTGGGAAAGTGGATTTCATATGCAATATTAAAGATAATATATGCATGAACATATAAACATACCTTGAATTACACATTACAGAGTATCATTATAAAGAAAACAATAGTTTTACAGAATAAAAGTAACTATGGCAACCAGTAGAGTCAAATCAGGCTGCCTCCCAGGCAGCAGCAGTAGCTCCTTGTTGCCTCAGTAACTTTCCATTACAATGTGTCTCAAACACATATATTTTGGGGGCACATTAGCTGAATTTCCCACTTTAGGTTCCCAATTTAATTTTACCTTTCTGTGTGGATGAATAAAATATTCTGATTATACAATTTGCTTTGGGTTTGTTTGTTTCACTGAAACCTTCTCATCCTCTTGCATTTTAGAGGTCTGCCTAGTGCTAGAATGTCTATTTTTTGATATCCCCTAGTCAGAAGGAATTGAGACAGAGTCAGGAGACAAGAGACAGTTTTAGTAAAACAGCTCCTATCAACAGTTAGCCACCCTGACTGACCCCTGTACCCCCACATTTTCTAAGTGCATAGGGTTCAGTGTGAGATAGTGGGAAAAAAACTACTAAAATCAGCAACATCCTCCTAATTTCAAATCAAGGCTGGGCTCCAAAATAAAGTGAAAACCTGAATAGACTGTGAGACAAGGATCAATCTTATTTTATTGTAGGCTGAGAAATGGCAGCACTGGGGACTTCAACAGATATTTATTGTGTACCTACAAAATGCAACACACTGTTTTAGGTACGTGGAGAATAATAGGTGAATGAGAACTGATTTTTGCCTTTAAAATATGATCTAGTGGAACAGACGCAGGTGTGTGTCTGTGTGTGTGTGTGCACGTACACACATCTAGCACATAAGTATATATGACAAAGGTAATGAGATAAGTACAGATAAAAAGTTCTTAGTGTCTGAATGAGTTAATTGAAGTCTTCTAAGATGAGTTTTGTGATATTTGACTTTTTAAAACTGGAAAAAAGAAAAACATGGAGAATAAACAGATTTTTTGCGGTATAATTTTGTGGAGATAAGAATGGGTAGATGGAAGAGGATGGTAATGGGAAAATGTTGATGCTATCACTTGGAACCTATTTTTAATTTAATAATCAAAAATCACTTAAGCTTTTTGAAGAAGAGTGTGGTAAAAGTTATTCTACAATTTTTTTGACTGATTGGTAGAATACTATAGAAAGAAAAAGGTAGTGGAGAGGTAAATTCACATACATAGGCCAGAAAAAAATGAAGGCCAGAATTAGGATAAACAATGGAAATGTAAAAAAGAGAATGTTAAGGGGCACTATGGGAAGAGAATATTGATGTTCACAAATTGGGGATAGGAGGGAAAAGAAAAAGATGAATAAAAAGTTAACGGGCCATTAATGGAGGAGACATTAACACAAATAATGAAGTCATTCATTCATTCATCAAATATGTATTGAGCAAGATTAAGAGAAAGGGAGTGATATGGACAGATTTTTATTTATTTTTTATTTTTATTATTTTTTTAAGACAGAGCCTGTTCTGTTACCTAGGCTGGAGTGCAGTGGCATGATCTTGGCTCACTGCAACCTCTGCCTCCCGGGTTCAAGCGATTCTTTTACCTCAGCCTCCTGAGTAGCTGGGATTACAGACATGCACCACCACGCCCAGCTAATTTTTATATTTTTTAATAGAGATGAGGTTTCACTCAGTTGGCCAGGCTGGTCTCGAACTCCTGGCCTCAGGTGATCCACCCTCCTCGGCCTCTCAAAGTGCTAAGATTACAGGTGTAAGCCACCACACGTGGCATGATATGGACAGATTTTTAAGGCCAGAGATAGATAACTGTGGAGGCCAACATTACGGAATTTTTTTGGCATCTTGGTAAAACAAGAGTACTTGTTCCTAAAGTGTGGATTAGGGAAGCGGCTGAGAAGAGACTCTACATAAACCCCATTTTCTATCTTGTTTTATCAGTGAAAATTAATTACACAGAGGAAAAGCAATGATCATTAGTTACACACAGACCTATCAACACATCCTACCCAGGCACAGGTATGCATTACAATAGGAATCATAGGGATACTTAAGGCTATTCAGACTTACTACGAGGTGGTATATAAGAACTAAAAGGCAGTTTCTAATCTCATATTTTTTTTCTCTCTCTCTTTCGAGTGGCTTTACCAGCAAAAAGAAACATAAAGTGTAGCCCACCTAAATCAATAGCATATTGATGCACACTTTTTTCTCTGTCGTTTTTTTTTTCCTTGTAAGAAGTGTTTGCTATTTACAATCTGTTACTAGGTGATAATCGCAAAGCACATTTTTCTCTCTTTTCCATAGTCAACCCCATACATTCCACTTTGTATTTGCAAGTAAAAATACCTGTTGCCGTGCACATGAGAGGCACAGAATGCAAAGCTGTAATGGAGCAGGGTAGGGTCAATGACAGCACCATTTTCTGAATGTTCCATCAGTTCTGCAAGGTAGCAGAGATGTCTGTGACAGCCTCTCACACCATAACGGGCACAGTACTCATCCAACACAAAGACTTGGCCAGGGCTAAACCATCCCTGCAAAATAAAAAAAGAATAGATATACATGTTTTTTCTTTCTATACTACGATTTGCTTTCCTGAACGCACTTTTAGGCCTTATAAGCAGAAGCTGCATGAAAGTATCTTGACATTTATTTTATTAGTGGTATGTTTCATGAAGAGCTAATGTCATCAATTTTGAAACTGATTTGGGACACTGGCAACCTAATGCTATTCTCTTTTTACTGTCACAGCAAGGCATGGGTAACTTGTGCCTCTCCACTGTCATTCAAAATTAGTCAAATTTATTCATAGGATCTAAATTATCACACACAAAGAGTGTTACTCCAAAAATCTCAGTCTCTTTATGAATCAATTAAAAAAAGAAAGACGACATTATAGATGAAATTTCCTGCTCAGGAGAAGTTTTATAAAGTGAACTAAAAGAAAATGTCATTAAGTTTAGCAGCAGTATACATGTACTATTTGGGAACTTAAATATCTGGGATATTCTTCTCATTCTGTTTGTCTTCCTATGAACAATATAACAGAGTTAATGCTTTATATTAGCAGTTTCTGTTCCTCCTGAAATAAGATGTTAGAATGTATGTGTGTGCATGCATGCCACCTGAACACAGCAGGCAGTTTATGCGGCTAAAACTGGAGGACAGGTTAGGTGGAGCTGGCTCATAAAATATCTTGATGAATTATATGGATTTATAAGATAGTAAAAGAAAAGAAGGGAGTATAGAGAGTTTTAGAAGGGGGCAGGGTAATCATGTAAGAGAAATAAAAGAATAATGAGAAAAAGGTGAGAAGGCAATAAAGGAAAGGAGGAAGAAAAGAAAAGGAGTAAGAGAAGAACCATCAGGTGTGGTATTTATATGCTTTCCATGTTGCAGATAAATAAGCTAAAGCTCAGGGATGTTAAGTGAATTGTCCAAGACCACACTGCAAATCAGTTGTTGAGCCATGATTTATATTCACAGTCAACTGCCTCCAAAACACTTTCTAAGCAAATCACACTCACTCCCCTTTAGGTGCAGTGGAAGACCTTGTAGCATTCTCCTCAGACTCCATATTACACTGGCGGTCATCAACAAAATCAAAACAGCTTTTGATAATTGAATAATGTCTTCGAGTGGAATCCGAGAGGACATTATCCCTTATTGATGTTCACTCTATGTGTTTGTCCATGAAAAGACAGAATAGGATTTTGAGATGATATATTTTACTCTCCATGTGATTGTAAAGTTTGAGTTAGATCAGGTTTAAATTATACTTAATAAACAATCTATAAATGAATTAATGAACTGTTAGTGTCAGCGTGGCAATAAATTGTTTCACTTCTTCCTCTCTGAAGTATCCCCATTTTGATTTCAGACAAAATGGGGGGACGCATTTTGTCTGAAATCTTAAACAGAATGTAACTTTATTGCATGAAGTTTCAGGTTGAGCATCCCAAATCCAAAAGTCCCAGACCTGGGAAGCTCCAAAATCCAAAATATTTGAGCATCTGCATGATGCTTTTAAATCAAGTTTAGCCTAAAGCTGCCTCCTTACATATTTTAAGTTCAGCCTAAAGGTTTCTCTATACATTGTGAATTATAAACTAAATGGAGTTGTAAATACACAGTAGTCTACTATTGTGCCAATAACTGAGTTTTGGCCAATCAAAGGTGGCCAACTGTTCAAACTGTGTTCAAATAAGGCAAATGCTGAACTGTAATCAATCTGGCTGTTTCTGTACCTTACTTCTGTTTTCTGTACGTCACTTTCCTTTTTCTGTCTATAAAGCTTTTTCCACCACGTGGCTGCGCCGGAGTCTCCGAGCCTACTCTGGCTTGGGAGGCTGCCTGATTCAAGAATTCATGAATTAAACTCTGTTAAACTTAATTAGGCTAAGGTTTTTCTTTTAACAAAGCTCAAAGGAAATTGATTTTGGATTTTTGGATTAAGGATGCTCACCTTGTACATATAATGCAAATATTCCAAAATCTGAAGAAAATTCAATATTTGAAACACTTCTGGTCCCAAGCATTTTGGATAAGGGATATTCAACCTGTACTATGCTCAGTGTCCAAGAGATTAAAGTGGTGATAGAAATAGGCATTTTCTGGCTGCAAAAATTTCAGATGAATTGCTATTGACAATGTAAATGCTTGGAAAAACACATAATTTTTAGGTTATAAAGTTTAGTCCCCATATTCTGAGGTGTCAAGCATTCCTTTTAAATAAATTATACTTCATATCCCAAATGTTGGCTACAATTTCAACACATACCAGGAAACAGTTTACTCAATTTAATTCACTCCTTTCCTTTTGTCAAGGAATTCAAGTTACACTTTGGATGGCTAGATGAAACCAAACTTTCCTTTGTTATGTATAGCTCCTGTCATATTGTTAATTCCACTCTTTCCTTCCCCTGCCACTTAGGTTGTCCTTCTAAGAACAAAAGAGAGAAATGTGAGGTGTCAACATCTGGGGAACAGAACTTCAACCTTAAAATGTCTGTATGTCCTATAACAGAGGTTTTAAAAAATCTTTATTTAAAGCCTTCTATTTTCACTGAGCCTTCTTTAAAGGGACTGATACACCACAGTTTAGCATCTATTTGAGTCTATTCTCCTGTCTATTGAGTGGCACAGCAGTGGTCTTCAAGTGTATAATTTTCAAATTGGGAAGCAATCGACTGGAATCCTTTATCCCTCACTCCCACTACCCTTATTAAATGAGTCAGGAATAAAATGCTGGTTTATAACAAGTATTTCTCACTTTCTAAAATCTTTTATTCCAACTTATAGGGGATCTAAAATCTTTTATTCCAACTTACAGGGGACTAGATAGACTTGTACTCACCAAGCAAGAATAGGAATCATTCAGTCTGTGATCCAAAGTCTGCCTCTGGAGTATTCTAAAAAGGAAGGCATGATCAAGCTTGCAGGGGTTTGCAGAAATAAACTCATCCATACCATGTTTCTGAAAACGATCTGCATCTGTAAATTCAGGAAAGCATGTACAGTATATTTACTTTTCAGGCTTAATGATGGACAGATACAGGTTGTGAAGAATACAAAATGCATGACTCAAGCAGAAGACTACCTTTTATCACATGAAATATGATGCCAAGAGTTCAGCATATTAACATAAATTGCAAACTTTATGAAGCCTAAGTAAAAACAACAGCAAAAAATCTACAAATCATTCAGAATGCAGTAATTCCATTTCCATTCAAAGCTATTTCTAATATCCAACAGAAGAATAATCTTATTTTCCAACTCTGAGAAAAGCTGTATTTTAAATCTCCATTTACTGATGGAATTGACTAGAAAAGAACCAAGATCTATTCATAAAAAACAGCAATGATGCCTAGGAGTCTGCTTTCCAAATGGCAAACTAGGGCAGAATTCAACACACATGCTTCAGCTGGATCACTTCCAGTCTTCTTTTTGTATGGAGCTTTTAATGGGACCATCCTTAATGTAAAAATGGCAATGAGCGCTCTCAAGCTTCAAGTTTAAGAGACAGGAAAAAGGGAGCATCATGTTTGCGCAAATATGCAGACAAAGCTTAACGTCCCAAATGGCACTTCAATCAAAGGCCCAAATTTATTGTTCTTTACAGATTGCATCTTTCAACGCCTGTAGACCCTGCGGGTTTATCAAAAGGCAAGCTTTTATGATTGCTTTCATTAATGGTATGTTTTGTCAAAGTCTTCAATGTGAGTTATTTACTAAGTATAGAGAGAAAAAGCCACACACTACCCCAAAGGAGTGCTAGGGTGTTATTACATTAGCTCTGTTAGAAACGTAGCGCATACTGAGCAAGCAATCAGTTATCAAGATAAAAGTGGACTCTTCTCACAATGGTAAAACTGAAACTCCATTGTTCCTTAAAATTCACAGATAGATCTCTTTCTGGTCATCATAAGAAAAGCAGAGTCCTAAATGTAAGCTAAGTGTAGTTTGTAAAACCTATGTAGTACAATCTTAAAATTATAAAGGAAAAGAGACAAAAGTTTATTGATTAAACCCAATTATAGAGTCAGACTCATAATAAAACTCAATATTGATCTGTGGACATGATGCTAACATAATCAGTCACATTTAGATATTTAGCCCAGATCTTATTGATCCATGTCAAGTTCAACTTTCAGCCATATTTGTAGATGGAAGAACTATATAATTCAAGCTGAAGGGTCTTCAGAATCACACTAAAAAATGATACACAAACTAATGTACATCTCACATCAATGACAGATAGGAAAAGGTGAATATAGCAAGTAATCAATGAATGGCAGCTTATTGATGTGTAGGGTATAAGGTTATAATCCGTGGAGAAAGTATCATACTTATACCTTTACATTTAATAATTACCTGAATGATTAAATACATTACATGTGATAAATTAACTGGATGAACACAAAACAGCTTTTCCTGAACTAATATACAATTGAACTTCTTTTGCATTTTATTATTCTGAGTCTTTTAGTAGAAAGTTAAATATATGATAATGTAATGTGAAATAATATCAGATGAATAGGAGGCAGAATATTAAAACTGCAAATCACACATTTTATAAAATTGGAAGATTCTTTTGTATTTTAAAAGATGTATCTTAGAATATTCATTTTTCCATTTATCTCAGCAAAAAAGTCTTTTAGTATCATTTTTATGAAACTAAATTACTAGTTTTATAAAACATCTGCTAAATTTTATACCTTATTTCTTTCACCAGAGAAGGTTACAACAGGAGTTAAAAATAATGCCCATTAATGGTTAATCTGTTGAGAACAGGATAGTGATAAATTTCGCAGGAAAAAGACCTATCTTTTTCCTGTGAAAAAAGTAAAAAAATCTTTCTTTTACTATAAAGATTTGTAGAAGCAATTAAAAAATGGGCATACAAACTTTAAATAAAAAATGTTTCTGAAAAACGATCTATAGTTCATTTCTATAATTAAATCATATTTTTGTAAATTTATAAAGTACTTTTCTCAGGAAATACAATTCCAAACTATATATCTGCTAAGGTAACAAGTCTTTCCAAATGACACACATGAATGGAAAATTACTTTTCAAACAATTACCGTTGGTGATAAAAATGATATTAATGATAGCACTTTGAGTCACAAATACAGACTCTACTCGGAAAAAACAGACAGGCAAACAAACTCATTAAAATTTTTATTTAAGAAAATCAACAACCTTCAATTTCTCCAGGATTGTAATTTTATGAAAGTGAAATGTGTTCTTAGAAATCATTCTATTTTTAAAACACAGGCTGTGAAGACCAAACATTTTTACTTTCTTTCTACAGCAGATCAGCACCATTTAGAACATTTCATGCAAAACTACATTACCATGTGGCAGTATAGTCTTAGTTTCCATGAATTTATGGAAGAAATAAATAAAAAATTAACAGTCTTGACCTCCCTGAATGAAATGGGGTGGCGGGAGGTGGGGAGGGGAGAGGGGGAGAGAGAGAGACAGAGACAGGTAGGTAGATAGGCTGTGTTTCAATAAAACTTCATTTTCAAGAACAGGCATTCAGTTTCAGTTTGCTGGCCCTCTGGCCCTTGTTTTAAACAAAATAATAGCAATGTATACAAGTGTTTATAATATTACTGAAAACTGACAGGCACGATGGCTCACCCCTGTAATCCCAGCACTTTGGGAGGCCGAGGTGGGTGAATCACCTGGGGCCAGGAGTTCGAGACCAGCCTGACCAACATGGTGAAACCCCGTCTCTTACTAAAAATCACAAAAAATTAGCTGGACATGGTGGCAGGCGCCTGTAATCCCAGCTACTTGGGAGGCCGAGGCAGGAGAACTGCTTGAACCCAGGAGGCGAAGGTTGCAGTAAGCTGAGATTGCGCCACTGCACTCCAGCCTGGGCTACAGAGTGAGATCCCACCCGCCACCCCCGACCCCACCAAAAAAAAAAAAAAAACACAAAAAACCAAAAACTGTAAAGTGAAATGTAAGGCAACAATAGCATCAAAGCTAGGAGGAGAGAAACAGATGTAATACGGCTGAAATGCTTTTTTAGTAATAAAATTGTGTGTATGTATATTTAAGCTTTACAACATGATGTTAAGGGATACATATAGACAGTAAAATGGTTACAATACAGATGCAAATTAGCAAATCTGTCATCTCACGTAGCTACTTTTTTTGTGACAGGGAAGCTAAAATCTACTTAACAAAAATCACTAACAGTACGATAGTATGGATTCTAGTTGTCATGATGTACATTAGATCTCTAGACTTGTTCATCCTACACATCTGCTAGTTTGTATCCTTTGACCCACATCTCCCCATTTCCTCCCTGCCATCTTTCACTTTAAAGTTATCTCATGAACTAATGTAAAATAGAAAATCAGATATCATTAAGATATTATCTAGTTTCTTATTTTTATAAAGATATATTTTCACATAGCTTTCTACAGGTATAACATACCTATATGTTACTCTTGAGAGACACAGCCATCATCTATATCAAATGCAAAACATGCTTTTTAGTCAATTACCAAATCCAAGGCTTTAAAATTGGGTTATACTGGATTATCTTCAATTAATGTTACTATGACACAACATTATGGTGACTAGTTTTAAACAGAAAATTATTCATGGTGTTACTCAGATTTCTCTGATAATGGAAAATTTTAGTTCAATCTGTCTTCTGAAACAATATGACAACTATCAAAACAAACCAACAAGCTATGAGCTTAAGCAGTATACTGCAAAACTGTCATAAATTGTGATGATTAACCTATGGACTAACTACAGATGTGGGACTTGGTAATTGAGGATACTGGTGGAGTTTCTATGGCAACAGTTGGATATATGCTCCAGCGTCTTTAGGCGGTACTGTCACCAGGTGTGATAACAGTAGATGGAATGAAACCCAAATTGAGAAAGATTATTATTAGCTATAGATTTAAGAAGTTATAGAAGCTTTATGTAAGCCAAGCCTAAAAATTAAATTTTTTCATTAGGATAATAGCTGTTGGAAGTTAAGAGAAAAGGATAAGTAGGCTGACAGTATCAACTTAAATAGGTAATACAGACTTGAAAATAGGTGGCATAGAAAATGATGTGAGGACTATCAGTGATGGGGCTTTTTGGTAGGCACTGACCACCACCTGCCCCTTAAGTGCCCAAGAATTCAAATCCTAGGAAAGGCATCTAAGTCAGAGAGAATGTGAGATTGAAATACTTCTTTTTTGCTATTGTGAATAGTGCTGCAATAAACATACATGTGCATGTGTCTTTATAGCAGCATGTGCACATGTACCCTAGAACTTAAAGTATAATAAAAATATATATATTAAAAAATACTTCTTTTTTCTTTGCAACAAATTCTTATGGTACTGCATTTGTTGCTGCTCCTAGTGTTGTGAGAAATCATGGATGTAAAAGGAAAAGGGAAAGAAAAAGGTAAAGGGGCACTCTGGATGAGAAAAGGAGGCCATTTTTTAGCATTCTGAGGTCACTCTGGTGTCTGGGAGTGGGACTCTAGTATCAAAAGGACTAAAAGGGTGCTGCCAGCCAAGACTGCTCTCTGCAAAATAGAGCTGAACTAAGAAGCAAATGACTCTTTTGAAATATAATACAATTTACTGTCCTACATTTAAAACTGGCCTATGTTTAGGAGTTCACCTGTAGCTGCATTTACCACTACTCACATCTGATTATACGTTTCTTATAACTCAAAACTCCCATACAGCTTGAAAATTTATAGGAAGTTAAAAGTGGCACAGCAAAGTAGGTGCCACTTCTCTTTTTATACCATCCATGTAGGTTTTAATAGGAAGAGTTTAATATTTTAAAATTTTACCTAGATCAGCCTGAATAGTATGTCCATGTTTTATGTATACATACTTTCTGCTGAAAAGCAAAGGAGTTTGTTCACACCTTTATTATTGACCCAAATAACTGCTTAGCTTCTTTTGGTTAAATTGATTCAAAACCTGATATATGAATTAACACATCTTGCTTTCTGCAGCCAATAACACATAAGTAATACTTTGCATGATGACAATTTTGATCAACACAGAAACCTAGAATTACAAATAAGCAAAGTAAACCAATATTGAACATTTATTAGAAATAATATGTTCAATGTAAAAGAAAGACAAATACTTTCCCTATGAAGTGTGAAATTTAACATATTAGATCAATCATGAAAATAAGTTCACAAAATTAAATGTTAGTTTATATTTCAATTTAATAATTTAAAAATATTTAGCTTAAAAATAAACAGATGGCAGCTTTTCTGGTTCATTTTTGATATTAATTTATTATTGGAAGACAAATGCTACTATTCATATTGTATTATGTGACACACACATTGTATTATATTACATATATAACTGAGAGACAGTGAAAACCAGGGTGTGTGCACTGCATTTTGGTTGGAGAGAACAAAGTATAGTTTAACCAAAGAATGTCCATCAATCTGGCAACTCTAGTACGTTACATTTTAAGTGAAAAAATTGGTTACCAGCCTCTTCCCCACCCCTTCAGCTCACTCTCTTCCCTTAGAATTTTTATATATCCAGAGAGTCAAAGAAAAAAAGAAGTGGAATAGATTTGCTTATTAGAGAAATCTATAAATACATATTAGTAATGTCCCAAAAAGATAAGGTTGTCTTCCAGTAAGTTAGATTTTATAATTTTTTTTTTATTTTTCCTAGTTATTGTTATGCTTAGTTTTTTAAAAAATAAGCTTCTTTTTAAGATTTATACTTCATTCTAAAGCACTGGGTTTGTGAAAAATAAATAAAAATACATACTTCAAAGAAAAGATACAGAAGAAATAAAGTAGCAACTAGTGCCTCCGATAAAACATATCCACTGAATATTTTAGATGTAATTCTACCTATATTTTGCTTTATCAATTGGGTGTTTTTTTATGTAGTGAAAATAATACCGCATGTATAACTTAGCATTTTTTCCACTTAACATATATTGACCATTTGTTTTGCATGTTATTACAACACATTCGTGGCTATTACCCTTGTGCCTGTATGAATGGTAGATATTAGGTTGTTTCTACTTTTTTTGTTGCAATAGACATTTTTTGTTTTGTAATCAATAAAGCTAACTTAAATATTCTGGGTTTGGCTAGAAAGTAGGGGATTGATCCTGTAAACAAGATCATGATATTCCTCAAACATCGTATCATTAAAAATTTTTTAAAACACCTAATTTTAAAAATCATGAAAATACTTACCTTTACCAGCTACAGGTCAGCAAAGAAAGGAGAAACAAAGCATATTTAAATGGGTTGGGAACATATATACTTATACAACTAGACATTTAATTTTTTATTTTCTCAATTTCTACTCATGATTTTAAAAGTTGTTTTTCTAAAAGACCATCAGGAAAGAAAACAAAAATTGATTATGTAAGTCAACGGAGGGAGGAAAACACTATGGATGAAACTACTCTCTGGAGGAACTCTGGAGGAATTCATGGCATTTCTCTGATAGTTCAGGGTCACTACCCTCATTCTGATGAGGTAGAACATTTTCTTTCTTCATTCTTTTTTTTTTTTTTTTTTTTGACGGAGTCTTGCTCTGTTGCCCAGGCTGGAGAGCAGTGGTGCGAACGTGGCTCACTGCAAGCTCTGCCTCCCAGGTTCACGCCAGCAGAGGTCTGCCCTGATTTAAAACTTTACTAGCAGCCTGGAATACAAGTCAGTTGTTGTTTACAAATTGAAACAGTTTCGCTTTTTAGTTATAACAAGTAAATTCAGTTCCCATAGCCTGATCAATTCTGCCTTGACAATAAATTGATATCAAATAACAGAAAGGTTTTGTTAGAAACAGATGATAGGGCTGGGCGCTGTGGCTCATGCCTGTAATCCCAGCACTTCGGGAGCTGAGGTGGGCAGATAACCTGAGGTCAGGAGTTCAAGACCAGCCTGGCCAACGTGGAGAAACCCCATCTCTATTAAAAAGACAAAAATTAGGCAGGTGTGGTAGCATACACCTGTAATCCCAGCTACTTGGGAGGCTGAGGCATGGGAATCCCATAGCCTGATCAGTCCTGCCTTGACAATAAATTGATATCGAATAATAGAAAGGTTTTGTTATTATTTGTTACAGGCAGGTGCAGTGGCTCATGCCTGTAATCCCAGCACTTTGGCAGGCTGAGGCTGGCAGATCACCTGAGGTCAGGAGTTTGAGACTAGCCTGGCCAACATGGAGAAACTCTGTCTCTACTAAAAATACAAAAATTAGGTGGGTGTGGTGGCACACACCTGTAATCCCAGCTGCTGAGATTACTTGGGAGGCTACTTGGGAGGCTGAGGCACGAGAATGGCTTGAACCTGGGAGGCAGAGGTTCAGTGAGGCGAGATGACACCACTGCACTTCCTCTCTCTCCAGAGGCAGACTCTGTCTAAAAAATTCTGTATTATTCAGTCTTAAAGTTCTATGCTAGTGGTTCCTACTCGCTTTTCTTGCCATTATGTGCAAGCAACAATAGCCACGAGCTCAACACATTCCTCGGGCATTCCTTGCACTCAGGATGTTAAGAAAAAATATGGGAACACAAGTGAAGGAGGATGGCGATTAAAAAAAAATAGTTATTAAGTCACTGTAATTCTGTGGTTCTCAACTGGGGGTGATTCCTCACCAACCGCAACCCTACCCCCTGGGACATTTGGCAATGTCCAGAGATATTTTTGGTTGTCTGACCTGGGACCAGGTGGGAGACTATTGATACCTAGTGGGTAGAGGACAGGGGTGCTGTAAAACATTACATAATGCACAGGAAAAGTTCCTTACTCCACTCCCTGCCCCAAAACAAATAATTATCTAGCCCAAAATGTCAATAGTGTTGAAATTGAGAAACCATGCTTTAACTTACAAAAAATTCTGCTTCTGGTCATGATGGCATAATTGAGAATAAACTTAACCTCCTACCTGAACTAAGTATTCTAAAAAAATTTACAAAAAGTTTATTAAACGCTGCACGTTGGGCAACGTGATTCCTGAGGGACGGGAAACAAGGTGAGCCTTACAGTCACTCCAGGTTACTGCCAGGAGAAACTCTATAGCCCATGGCACAAGCAACAGGAACCCAGGAAAAGCCCAGTGGTCTCCCTGAGTTCAAAAGATGGAACTGACAGTTCAGAAGGGTGATAGTAACTAGAGTTTGTAGGAAAGAGTACTGGAGAGACGAGAGCTGCCCAGCAAGAGACTCTCAAGATCTGCAGAAGGCCTCCCCCAAGAATTCAGCTGACTACACATCAGCTCATGCATGTGTAGAAAGGGAAAGAAGCAATCTAAAGGATTCGAGAGGACAGTGCCCCAAACTCACACAGCCTAGAATAGCACTGCTTTTCAGTAGCAAGAATATAAAAGCTCATAATTCACAGGTTATCAGTTAGAGTATTAAGAAAGATGTTGGTCCAGAAATGGGGAAAATGCATCCTGGACTAAACACTGCTTGGTCTTCCCTAACAAAACTTGAAAGCAAAGCTTGAGAGGATTGAATTGTTTCCAAGTAACTTAACTGTGTCTCAGAACAAGCATTTTTATGAAGAAAACTATACCAAGGCACATCATAATCAAATTGCTCAAAAACAGTGTTAAAGAGAAAAATCTTTAAAGCAGCTAGAGGAAAAAAGGACATTATTTATAGAGGAAAAAACCAAAATAGCAGCACATTTCTCATTGGAAAAACAAATGCAAGCTAGAAGAAAGTGGAGCAACACCTTAAAGTACTAAAAGAAAAATATCTTCAAAATGAGGGTAAAATAAATACTTTTTTTTCATATATAAAGAAGCTAAAAGTATTCATTACCAGCAGATCTGCACCACAAGAAAAGTCAAAGGAGGTCCTCCAAGAAGTAAAAATATCTATATTAGACGATGAAAGGCACTGGAAATGGTAATGTACATGTACATAACATGTACATAATGGACATGTACAAAATGGACATGTACATAACATTTTTCTTTCACTTTTAATTTATTTAAAAGATATTGACTAAGGCAATAATCATAATAGCAATGTATTGTGGGATTTACCACATATATAGAAATAAAATATATGACAAGAATAGTGCAAAAGCCAAGAGAGGAGAAACAGAAGTTTACTATTGTAAAGTTTGCATACTATACACGAAGATGTATAATAAATTTAAAGGGTATACTTTAAATTCTAAAGCAATCACAAAGATAACAAAACAATTGGACTGAAATAAAAAATTCCATTTACTAAAGCAACAAAGATGAAATACCTAGAAATAAATCTGACAAAAGATGTGCAAGATCTGTTCACTGAAAACTACAAACATCCCAAAGAGAAACTAAAGACTACCTAAACAAATGAAGTGATACATGGTATTCACAGATTGGAAGACTCAATATTAAGAAGTCAGTTTTCCAAAATTTTCCAAGGACTGACCTATAGATTGAAGGCATTCCCAGTAAAATCTCCAGCAAGGAATGTCAAGATGTTTTAAAAATTTACATTGTACCCCATATATATAAACAATTATTTGTCAATTAAAAGTGAATAAACTTATTTTAAAAATTCATAGAGAAATGCAAAGGACATAGAATAGCCAAAATACTTTTGAATAAGAGAAATCAATTTGGAGGACTTGGACTACCTGACTGTAAGATTTACCAAGCTACAGTAATCAAGACAGTGTGGTAATAATATTAAGATAGATAAACTGACCAAAGAAAGGATAGCCCAGAAATAAACTCATATGTAGTTAATTGATTTTTCACAAATATGCAAGGGCAATTCAGGGTACGATAATCTCTTCAACTCTTTGTGTTAGAACAACTGGACATCCATATGCCATCCAGAAATACTGATGGATACCTCTCACCATATATAAAAATTAACTGAAAATGGTTGTAAAATGTAAATGCCAAAATTGTAAATTTTCTAGAAGAAAGCAAAGGAGAAAATGTTTGCAATTTGGGTTAGGCAAAGATCCTTTAGTTATAACATCAAAAGCACAACTATGAAAAAAATTGATAAAATGGACTTCATCGAAATTAAGAATTTCTTTTTTTTTTTTTTTCTGAAAGTCACTATTAAGAGATGTGAAAAGACAAGGCATAGATTAGGAGAAAATATTTGCAAATCACGTATCTGACAAACATCTTGTATCCAGAACACACAGGGAAACTTCATTTTATTGTGCTTTGCAGATGTGTTTTTCATAAATTGAAAGTTCGTGGCAACCCTGTGTCAAGCAAGTCCATGGTGTCACTTTTCTAACAACACGTGCTCATATCATGACGTGCTCATATCATGACTGTTTCATGTTATGGTAATTCTCACAGTATGGTAATTCTCACAGTATTTCCAACTTTTTCATTATTAGTATATCTATCACGGTCATCTGTGAAAAGTGATCTTTGATATTATTGTAATTGTTTTGGGGTGCCACAAACTACACCCATATAAGACGGTAAACTTAATAAATGTTATATGTGTTCTGACTGTTCCCCATCTCTCTCCCTTTTCTTGGGCCTCCCTATTTCCTGACACACAACAATATTAAAATTAGGCTAACTAACAACCCGAAATGATCTCTAAGTGTTCAAATGAATGAAAGAATCCCATCTCCCTCACTTTAAATTAAAAGCTACAAATGATCATGCTTAGTGAGCAAGGCATGTCAAAAGCCAAGACAGGCTGAAAGCGAGGCCTTTTGCACCAAGTAGCGAAGTTGTGAATGCAAAGGAAAAGTTGTTGCAGTAAATTAAAATTGCTACTCCAGTGAACACACAAATAATAAGAAAGCAAAACAGCCTTATTGCTGATATGAAGAAAGTTGGAATGGTCTGGATAGATCAAACCAGCCACAATATTCCCTTAAACCAAAGCCTAATCCAGAGCAAGGCCCTGCCTTTCTTCGATTCTATGACAGCTGAGAGAGGTGAAGAAGCCTCTGCAAACTGTGAAGCCAGCAGAGGTCAGCTCATTAGGGTTAAGGAAAAGAAGCCATCTCTATTACATAAAAGTACAAGGTGAAACAGCAAGGGTTGATGCAGAAATGGCAATAAGTTATCCAAAAGATCCAGCTAAGATCATTGATGAAGTTAGCTATGCTAAATAACAGATTTTTAGTGTAGACAAAATAATCTTCTATTGGAAGAAGATGCCATCCAGGACTTTCGCAGTTAGAGAGAAGTCAATGCTTGGCTTCAAAGCTTCAGAGTACAGGCTCTCTTGTTAGTGGCTAATGCAGCTGGTGACTTTAAGTTGAAGCCAATGTTTATTAACCATTTTGAAAATCCCAGAGCCCTTAAAAACTATGCTACATCAACCCTGTTCTGTGCTCTATAACTGAAAGAACAAGCCCAGATGATGGTGCATCTGTTTACAGCATAGTTTACTGAATATTTTAAGTCCACTGCTGAGGCCTGATGCTAGAACAAAAGAATCTGTTCGAAGTATTATTGCTCACTGACATAGCATCTAGTTGCTCAAGAGCTCTGCTGGCGATGTACAAGGAGATTAATGTTGTTTTCATGCTTGCTAACCCAACATCCATTCTGCAGCCCACAGATCAAGGAGTAATTTCAACTTTCAAGTCTTATTATTTAAGAAATACATTTTATAAGGCTATAGCTGCCATACATAGTAATTCCTATGAGACATCTGGGAAAAGTAAATTGAAAACCTGGAAAGGATTCATCATTCCAAATGCCATTAAGAACATTTGTGATTCTTGGGAGGAGGTAAAAATATCAACATTTACAGGAGTTTGGAGGAAGTTGATTCCAACCCTCAGGGATAACTTTAAGGGATTGAAGACTTGAGTGGAGGAAGTCACTGCAGATGTCATGAAAATAGCAAAAGAACCAGAATTAAAAGTGCAGCCTGAAGATGTGACTGAATTGCTGCAATCTCATGATAAAACTTGAACAGATAAGAAGTTGGTTCCTTTGGGTGAAGCAAAGAAAGTGATTTTTGAGATGGAATCTACTTCTGGTGAAGATGCTGTGAACATTGTTGAAAGGACAACAAATGATTTAGGATATTACATACACTTAGTTCGTAAAGCAGAGGTAAAGTTTTAGAGGATTGACTCCAATTTTCAAAGAAGTTCTACTTTGGGCAAAATGATAGCAAACAGCATCACATGCTACCAGAAAATCTTTCGTGAAAGAATCAGTCACTGCAGCAAACTTCATCCTTGTCTTATTTTAAGAAATTGCCACATCCACACCAAACTTCAACAACCAGCAACCTGATCGGTCAGCAGCCATCAATGTTGAGGCAAGACCCTCTACCAGCAAAAATATTATAATCACTGAAGTCTCAGGTGATTGTTAGTATTTTTAGCAATAAAGAATTTTAAAATTATGTTTTAGACATGATGCTAGTGTATGCTTAATACACTACAGTGTAGTATAAACATAACTTTTTTTTTTTTTTTTTTTTTTTTTTGAGACAGGGTTTCACTCTATCGCCCAGGCTAGAGTGCAGTGGCGCTATTTCACTGCAACCTCCACCCCTCGGGTTCAAGCAGTTCTCCTACTTCAAGCCTCCCAAGTGCTGGGACTACAGCCACGTACCACCATGCTCAGCTAATTTTGCATTTTTTGTAGATACAGGGTTTCATCATGTTGCCCAGTCTGGTCTCGAACTCCTGAACTGAAGAGATCCCCCCCACCTCGACCTCCCAAAGTGCTAGGATTACAGGCTTGAGCCACTGTGCCGGCCAAACATAACTTTTATACACACTGGGAAACCAAGAATTTGTGTGACTCACTTTATTGAGATATTCATCTTATTGCAGTGGTCTGGAACTGAACCCACAATATCTCCTAGGTATGCCTGTAGAAAGACCTCTCAAAACCCAATAAGAAAATAGCCTCATTACAAATTAGGCAAGGTATGTGCAGAGATACATAACCAAAGAATAAATATGGATAGCAAAAAAGCACATGAAAATAGCATTTCTCTATATGAGCAATAGTCAACTAGAAAATATAATAAAAAATATAAGATGCAATAGCAAGGAAAGTATGAAAGGCTTAGAAATTAGCTTAACCAAGAATAAAAAGAGCTCTATGGAAAATTATTAAAATGTAAAGGACTCAGATTTGAATAAATGAAAGGATATTTCATAGTCATGGCTGGGACAACTGAACACTACATAGGTATGGATCTGGAGGCATTCTATGTTTCCATCTCTGGAGGAGTGAATAGAAATAAAATGTGCAGTAGACTAGGTAACATAAGACAGAAGCCCACTTACATGGTATGCAGTAATCGGAAGAATGAGATTAGATGTATTCATAAAAACATGGATAAATTTTAAAAACATAGAGATGAACAAAAACAGTAAGACTGAATATGACAAAGAATACAAAACCATTTATGAGACTGACGCTAAATGCACACATACAAAATGCAAATTTGCAAAATGAAAAACACAGGAAATTCACATTAAATGCTGTAGAACTGTAGCTTATAGGGGAAGGGACAGAGACTGGCCTATGGAGAGGAAAGAAACAAATTTATAAAAACTTGGTTTTCGACAACAAGAATCAAAACTCGGAGGGAAAAAAATAGATCAGCTGGATGGAAGAAAATGGTTTTGGGAAGAGATTTGACTTGAGTTAATGTTGTGCTGGGGGTGAGCAATGAACAGAGCTCCAGAGGACAAAAGTTCTACCCAGGGTTGAGGGAGTCTTATACTTTGATGCCCAATGCAGGCACAGTCCAGGGATAAATACCCAATTTGGCACTTGAAGTAGGAAAGAAGCAGTGGATAAGAGCTGTGCTGCAAGAGAAACGCCTGAGTGAGCACCCCTGTGCATAGCTGGGGAATACCCAACAAGTTACTATGTACCACTGTGGCAAGAATCTGATGAAAATGATGTAAGGAATTCATAGGTGTCTGGAGTTGATCCAAGGAGGACACAGACTACATGGACTTCATTGCCAGGTGCCCTGGCAGGTCCATGGTGACGAGCAGTGCATACCAGCACATAAGTAATGAAATCAATGACAGAAGTCATGCCTAAGCCCATGTGAACAGAGAATAGTCTTAGGCTAGATGTTACATTCAATGATATCACAGTTTTATGCAATCCCTCTGAAACTTAATTTACTATGGATCACATGGAAGAAGAGTAGGGGGAAGAATCTTGAATTAATTGAATTATAATCTGTGACTCAGTTGTTTTGAATTAGTGAGTTAAAGTTTTTTGGCAACATTAGAAATTAAAATTTAAGATATGTTCAATTGTAGAAAAATAAAGTTACACTTCTGTACACCTTAGCTCTGATGAAACACTCTTATCTGCTGTGCCATACTCTATGTGTATTACCCGGAGGGTGAGAGGAAGGCAGCAGCAGCGAGTTAAATTTTCAAATACAGTGAAAACATCAGAATGCGCTCTTTTTATTTTATTTTACCTTTTAAGATGACAATGCTACTAATTTTAAAGAAGAAATTTTAAATCAATGAAAAAATTAATATATAATATTCCTAAATAGTTTTCACTACATATAAAAAATATGCCCCAAAATAATTATGATAATCTACGAGTATGGTCTGTGGTTTCTAAAATAAAGAAATAAAAAGCTCATGGTTCACATTTAATTATTTGAACTAAAGTGCCTTTGTTTAGGATGCCCAGAAATGATACTGAAGGGTATCTAAAAAGAGAAGAGAATAGTTACTTGATGCATGAAAAGCAGAAGAAAATAATGCATGTCAAGATGTTATTCCCTTTGAGAAGAATCTCAAGAATAAAAAGCCACAAGTTGAGCTGAAAGTTAAAGACAAATATTTATTACAGGTAAAACAGGATAAGCTTTGTAAAGGAGTACAACAAGTTAAAACACTTGGTTTAGTGATTATCAAAGCTAGGTTTGAAGATGTTTTGACCATTATTCCATAATTATTAAACATCAGTCATTTAAAATTAAAAATTTAGTTCTTAACAACTTAAGGTAGCATTCAAAAAGTGACATGTCTTTAAGGTACAAGGGGAAAAAAGTTGGCTTTATGACTTATTATTTTTATCAATCTACAACAAAAAAATAGACCTATTATCCTTCTGGGGTATTAAGAACAATTCTAGAAGGTAATGGTTCATCATTTTGGTATTCTGAAATCCTATCAAAGCAAATTTGATTTTGCAATACTTTTTCCATATCTATAGGAGACTTAAGTCAAAAATCACAATAAACTAAATTAAATTTTCCTTTGAGAAGTTTTGGAGAATTTTCTTATGTGCTCTTGAGATTTCTAGAAATACCCTAATGCTTGACAAATCCATGATTGGAAACCACACGTACCATTTACTCCAGATTTATGTGAAAAATTAGATAACTGATTATGTGACTACTAATATGAACTATTTTCATTTAATTAGGAATCAATTAATGATGTAAACTATAATACTGAATACATTTGCCTCAATTTTATATCTTATTAAGGCTATTAATTGATAATCAAATTATTTTTTAACAAAACTTACAAAGCTGAGCATCTGCATGGAGAGTTCCTCCTTTAGGATTCAGTTTCTGGGTTTGAATTGCAGGAACTGGTTTATATGATTGACCTGTGGCCCTATACATGGCTTGAACCCATAATATTCTATCCTGTTCATCATCACTGGCAAAGATTACAGTATCTCCTTCTTTAACAGCATTAAAGAACATACAACCACCCTGAAGGCCTGTGGAGGAAACAAAAAGACATCATTAAAAATTTATAGGATTGGCAGATTTTCGTCTCATTCACTAACTGACCTCATGGAAAAGAATGGCTTTGATATTAGCAGTTAAATGTTTTAAAGAATATTTAGTTTAAAGGATCAAATCCACAACCAAAGATTTGAAGAAAAACAATAACAAAAAGGGTTAAGCTCCCATATTACCTCAGAAATAAAAAATAACCTAGGGAAACAGTCCATGACAGAGTATCATTCTACAAGACATATAAACACACTCCATGGAAATGCATAGCACAATCTGATATTTCATGCCAGAGAAAGAAGTTTTATCTGTTGGCATAGTTGCCATTCTATACATGGGAAAAATATATAATGATTAAGACAAAAATGATATTTCATATTGCATGTATTTTATCTTTTATAAAATTCTTTCACATAAGATAATATTTTGCATTTTAAGTGAACAATTAGTTAATATAGTCATAAATTTGTTTCTTAATCTCTATTCACCAATATTTAATCATTATGTTTATTAATGTCTACATTTCTTGATCTTAGATATTAATGTCATTAATATTCATTCATTCAATTTTTTAAATATCAGGTGTCCAATACTCTTTCCAGTATTAATATGAAGGGAGAGAAAGAAGTACAAGCATGTATTGTTGGGGAGAAAATTAGTAGTTATAATATAATAATTCATTTGCCATTTCTTTGCCTATTTCTGCTATAACTTTTGCTTTCCAGCAAAGAAGTTTCTGAAAACATTGTAATATCTCACCTAATTATTCCATTACAGTGAATTTTACACATTTCAATCTTGCGCTAAAATAATAATAAATATGATGAAATATGGCTAAAAATACAAGCCCTCCAAAAGAGATAATTTGAATCTCATAAAGTCTTGCCCAGGTATATAAGTGAAATATGTACCCCCTATTCATCGAGAGGGGTTTAAATTGTAGAACAGACAAAGGATATTTATAAGAATTCCATGCATACATACATGGCAGGAAAATTAATTCAATTAAGATTTACCTGGGTGGGGATCGGTATAATCCACAGTATAGCCTTCAAGCTGCATTAATTCTTGTGGTTCAGACTTCTTTTCTCTATAACTGCACATAGCAAAGGTATACTGGCTAACCTGCTCGAGAAAAAAAAAGTTTACAGATTAGTCACATTAAATTTACCAAATTTAACTTTCGTTTTTTTCTTTATCAAAATACTCTTTTCCCAATTAAAAATATAACATAATTTGCATATAAATTATTAAATTTTAGCATTTTTCAAAACCTAGCTCAGAGATTCAAGCACCTTTCGTTTGTCAGCTTGCATTTGTTGGGTCTTCTATGCCTATGATCCAGCATTCCCCAAGACAATGATTTGGTGCTCAAGCTTCTATATTAATAGAAGCACCATAAATAAGTATTCATGTTGATACGTTTGGGATCATTAGCCTATTAAGAAGATAAATAGCCTTCTTTTACTTCATGGTTTCTTATAGCTTTTAATATGCTAACGTAGGCTATAAATCTCTAAGAGTAAGATTAGGAGTAGTCCTAGATTTACATAAACATGGGACCACATTTTCAAGCATACTTATATCAAGACTTTTAACAAAGTAAAAACAGATCTCACGCCTGTAATCCCAGCACTTTGGGATGCTGAGGCGGGCAGATCACGAGGTCAGGAGATCGAGACCATCTTGTCTAACATGGTGAAACCCCATCTCTCTTAAAAATACAAAAAATTAGCCAGGCGTGGTGGCACACACCAGTAGTCCCAGCAACTCGGGAGGCTGAGGTAGAAGAATAGCTTGAACCTGGGAGGCTGAGGTTGTAGTGAGATGAGATCGTGCCATTGCACCCCAGCCTGGACGACAGAGCGAGACTCCATCTCAAAAATAAATAAATAAATGAATAAATAAACAAATAAATAATTAAATAAAAATAAATCTCACTAAAAGTTGAGAATTTAGTGGCCACATAATGAAAACCTCAGGCAGGGCTAGGATGGAGTAAATTTTGGGCAGCCAGTGACAACATTGCCAAGATCTGGTCTGCCTCTTAATTCTTCTTGTCTTTTGGAATTGGCCTCATTTCCTTGTGCTAAAGTCTTACTAGAACCATAGCTGCTCTGAAGTCACCTCCCTGAGTGTGTCTGCTTGGATCACAAGGCCATATTTGAACAGAATACTGTAAATGGGGAATGTTTCATTAGCCCAGTTTGGGTCAAGAGCTCATGTATGCAGCAAAGACGTCAGATGCTACAACAGGCAGGCTCTTTCCAAGGTCCCCCAACAGAGATAGAGGGAGGTTCTGTTCCCAGCAGGAGAAAAGGCTGTTTGGTGGATATACATCTAAATTGCAAAATATCCTACAACACAGGGTCCATGGAAGATAGTTTGGTTAGTGTATTTTTTTTTTCTTTTTTTCTTTTTTGAGACAGGTTCTCACATTGTCACCCAGGCTGGAGGACAGTGGCACCATTATGGCTCATTGCAGCCTCCACCTTTGGTGATCCAGTGATCCTCCCACTCAGCCTCCTGAATAGCTGGACCACAGGCACATCTACCATGCCCAGCCAATTTTAAAAAAATATTTATAGAGAAAAGGTCTCTGTTACCTGGGCTTGGTTAATGTTAATTATTTCCTTTTTCTATTTTTAAACATAAAATGAAACTAAGGAAACATAGTACCTTTCAATAGACAGTGATTACTTCAATAGGACCCCAAAATAAACTAATTATGAAAAACAGAGAAAATATGGGCTATATTAAAATCAAGGAATTCTCTTCATTTAAAGGGTATCATGAAGAAAGTAAAAAAGGTAAAGCAACAGACTAAGAGAAGATGCATGCAAAACATATATTCAATCAATAACTCACACCAGAAATTTAAAAAACTATAAATCAACAGGGAAAACTCAGAACACATGTTGGAAAAACGGGCAAAAGATGACTACTCTTTTTTATTTTCACATCCACTCTCTGTACCTGAGGCCAAAAAGAGAGGTTTGAGGTAGTGACAGGTGTAAGATGCAGGGATCAACATTGTAACTCTTAAAAGGAGAAAATATATTTTCTGTTCTGAGAAAAGAGGAGCTCTTTCCTCTGCTCCTCTCTGCTCTTCTACAAAGTAAAAGGTGCAGGTCATTGTGAAAATTACCATGTTAGAGACTGCTAAGTTGCATGACAAACTGTGGATTTAAAACTGAAAATTAACACAAAGATAACCCTTCATTAGAAAAAATGCTGATTAGATTAGCAAAAATGAAAATGGTTACTAGTACACAGTGTGGGTGACAGAATGAAAACTGGTGTGGACTTTCTGGAAGGCAATCTGGCAACAGGTTCTATGATATACTTATGTTTTATGTACATCACAGTACATAGGTACAAAGATGTAACACATTTTTGCCAAGCGTGGCTATGTTTAATCTTTTTTTTTTTTTGCCAATTTTGATGAGTGGGAAATACTTTCACTGTTATTTGAGTTTACAATTCCCATCACAATAGGACTGAGAATTTTCCATTATATTCGATAAACATTTGAAGTTTTCTTTTCTGTGAGTTTCCTGATCAAATAGTTTGCTGTTTTTCTAATATATCATTTCATCATTTGTACCCTTTTCTATAATCAACTTTGTCAGAGGTTTATTCACTTTTTTAACGTGTTAACATGACTAGGCTATAGTATCCAGTTATTTAATCAAACACTAATTTAAATGTGGCTGGGAAAGTACTTTGTAGAAATGGTGAACATCTACAATCAGTTGACTTTAAGTAAAGGAGATTATCATCCATATGTGGGTGGGTCTCATATAAGCAGCTGAAGGCCCTAAGAGCAAAAACTAAGGTTTTCTGAAAAAGAAGACATTTTGCCTCAGCTTCTGCTGGAGTTCCAGCCTGTGGCCTTTCTGGAGAACTCTTACTGATACAGTACCAAAAGGCTGACTATGTTTTATGCATTCCTTTGGTCTAGCAAGGAACGTATCTCAAGGAAACAAATGGAGAAGTACTCAAAGATGTATATGCATTGTGTTCACTGCAGTATTGCATATAAGCGGTTTGGTTAAAATATATTATGGCATGACTATATAGGATAATACTATGAGACATTAAAAGAGATGTGACAGATTTTTTTCTTAACATGGGAACCTAAGATATAACATTTCTAAGATATAACATAAAGAGCAATTTAAAAGCAATAATGTAGAGTGTGATTCTGTGGGTAAACATTATGTATATATATGAATTAAAATATATATTAAAATATTTACAGTGATTATTACAGGATGGTGAAATGATATTTTATTTTTTCAGTGTTGAGTTTTTTAAAAGAATATACATTATTTTAAATCAGAAAAAAGAATAAAGTTATTTCTATTTTGAAAAATAAAAACATTAAGCCTTAATGGGAGAGACTGAGGCCAGTATCTTGTGATACTTGTGGTTCTTGCTACACTAAATTTTCCTTGTGTCTTTCCTCATCTTACAGACAGTCAATAAATTTACTTTTTCCCTTGCATATGTCTAAGGTTTACAAATGAAAGTCAGTTGCTCCCATAAGGGTTTTTATTTTTTTATTTTTTGGTAATCACTTAAAGGTTTCAGTTTCCTTGTGTTAAAAGGTATAATTGTGTGGGTGTTTTTGGGGGTAAGGGTTAAGGGGTTGGAGGTGGGGGTGTTGAGAGGTAAACAATAACGGTCCAATTGTATTTGTTCTAAAAAGAAGTCCTTTCTCTTACTCTAGAAAAATAACTTAATTCAAAGTTCCCCTATTCTTTCATAAAGCTATTTTACACAGCATTATCTTAAAATATTATGAAATATCTCCAACATAAAGAAAAGTACAATAATACACTAACATGTATATATTCATCATTCGGCTTTGTTGAATGGTAATTTCTTAGAGATATATATGCTTTAAAGTGTATTTTTTTTTAAAAGGACAGATTCAATTAATGCCTATACATACTCACCCAAGACAATTTCCTTTCTCTTCTCAGAGATAAACACCATGATGACTTTTCTGTTTATTATTTCCATGACGTTGTGAAATGTGTACCACATACAAGAAAATCGATAAACATCAAGTACTTTTTGCATGTTTCCAAACTTCATATGAATATATCATACATATTATTCTGCAACTTTCTTCCCCAAAAGTTCAATGTTTCTGATGCTTAACCATCTTGATATAAATATTGTTACTTGAATTGTCACACTTTAACCACTATCCTAGTGATGACCTTCACTTTTTTTCACTTGTCCTTACAAACAATGCCATGATGGACATTCTTGTACGTCTTGTCTTCTTGCTCACATATGTGACAGCTTCTCTAGTACCACATCAAGGAGTGGAACTGCTAGGTTGTAGGGTGCACAGATCTTCATCTTTACTGAATGTTGCCTAGCTGCTTTCCAATTTGTACATACTATATATACCTGTGGTATATGAGCACTCCAGATATAATATTAATACATCTTTACCAAGCTTGGTATTTTAAATCTTTTTATTTTTTGCCAACTTTGATGGGCGGGAAGTGGTATTTCACTATTATTTGAGTTTACAATTCTTATTACCAATAGGACTAAGAATATTCTCTTCTGTTTATTAGTCACTTGGGGGTTTTGTCTTCCTTCCTGATGAAATAATTTCCTCATTTTTGAATGTATCATTTAGCCATTTTATACCATTTTCCATAATCAATTTTGCCAGAGATTTATTCACCTTTTTAATGTTTTCGAGAAATGTTATTGCATTTTGTTAATCCTCTCTGTTGTTTTTCATTTCCTTAATTTCTGCCATCTTTCTTATCTCTTCATTTGGGATATTTATCTCTTTATTTATTTATTTATTTATTTATTTATTTATTTATTGAGACAGAGTCTTGCTCTGTAGCCCAGGCTGGAGTACAGCTGCACAATCTCAGCTCACTGCAACCTCCACCTCCTGGGTTCAGTCAATTCTCCTGCCTCAGCTTCCTGAGTAGCTGGGATCACAGGTGTGCGCTACCACATCTGGCTGTTTGTGTTTTTAGCATAGATGAGGTTTCACCATGTTGGCCAGGCTGGTCTTCAAGTCCTGACTTCCAGTAATCCACTTGCCTTGGCCTCCCAAAATGCTGGGATTATGGCGTGAGTCACCACGCCTGGCCTTGATTGTTTTTTTAAACTCATATAATTAGCTTATTCATTTTTAATTCATTTTTAATATATGCATTTATGTTTATTCTAAGTTCATATTAGCCTCATCTCACAAGTAGCATTTTTATGAGTTCTGTTCCAAATATTTTTCATTTTTATGATTTGTTTTTTATGTTGGAGCTACTTAGAAGTATGTTTTTAAGTTTGGCTTTGTGGTTCTATTTTTGGTTTTTAAATTAATTTCATTGTTATCAGAATAATTCTGAATCTTAGTATTTTTGAGACATGTTCTACTTAACACATGACTAGTTTTTTAATCAGTGTTTTGTCTGCTTAAAAAGAACGCATGTCTTGTAATTATTATTCAGTGATTATTCACGTCCATTAGGTCAAATTTACTAATTGTCAAATATTCTATATCTGATATTCTTTTCTGATGTATCAAGTATTGAGAAATGTCAAAATTTCCCATCAAGATTATCTCTCTGTGGATTCTTCATGCAATTCTCTTAAATGTCTATATATTTTTAAGAAATAATCTCATATATATACCTGGGATTGCTACTTCTTTCTCGGACTGTTCTGTCTTTCTGGTAACTTGTTCTATTTGTATTTATGCAGTGAGTATTTTAAAAATCTGATACTGCTTTTTGCCTTGAAGTCTATCTTCTTGTACAGTCACAAAACTATACAATCTTTCTTTTGTTTAGTATGCATCTGGTAAATTTAAAAAAAATCTCTTCAGTCTCAATTATTCTGTGTTATATTTTAGATCTTTATGAACAACAATTGGGGTTTTTAAAGCCCTGAAAATCTAGTCTTCTAACAAGATTTATTTTAAAGACAAGCTATATTTGCTGTACATGCTGATATATTTGGATTTGTTTCTATTATCTTATCTTGCCCTTTGTATTTGCCATGCCTCTTTTTCTTTCATTCCCTGTCTCTATTAAACATTAACAAAATCTCCCTATTTCCTCAACAGTATAGAAACTATATATTTCTTTTCTCTCACTGATTCCTTAAATCTTGTTTTTAAGTCTCCTCCTGAATCCAGGAAACTTTGAGTGCTTTACTTCCATTACCCATTCCCATCTGTTAACTCAGTCCTCATTATATTAGTTCTACCTTATTTTAGTAATGTTTAGTATATTAGCATTTAGTAATAGAAATTCATTATTAAAATATATGATCTTAACAAGTCAATATTTATTTATATTTGCCCTTGGGTTTACTCATTTTCTTGCTGACGACTGCTTCTTGAATCGCACTCTGTCATTCTGAGTCCAATTTCTTTCTTCCTTTAATTTGAAAATATATCCTTTTGAAATATCTGAATATTTGAAAATATGTCTTTAATTTGTTCTTACTCAGGCGTAATGGTTTAGTTACTTACATAGTGTTTTAGCCCAGCAATCCTATCAGTAATTTTGAAGATATTCCATTGTCATAAGGCTTATACATCCATGTGGAAAAGACTTATGAAAATTCAACTGCAGTTCTCCTCTTGTAATTTGCTTTTTTTTGAGACATCTCACTTGGTGGCCCAGGTTGGAAGGCAGTGGCACGAACTCGGCTCACTGCAACCTCCTCCTCAAGCCATTCTTGTGCCTCAGCTTCCCAAGTAGCTGGGATTACAGGCATTTGCCACCAGGCCTGGCTAATTTTTGTATTTTTAATAGAGACGGGGGTTCACCACGTTGGCTAGGCTGGTCTCAAACTCCTGACCTCAAGTGATCTGCCCACCTTGGCCTTGCAAAGTGCTGGGATTACAGGTGTGAGCCACCATACTCAGCCTATTTGCCTCTTCTTTATGATTGTTCTTACATGTTCTCTTAATCTTTGTCATTTTGCACTTTCATCATGAAATTTCTAGGAGTTAAAGAGTTATGGTTAATACTTATTGTATTTCTTATATCTGATAATTCATGACTATATCAATTTAAAAATCTTCCCATTATCTGTTTAAATGTTGCCTCTGTCACATTTTTCCTTTATTTAATGCCTTTATTCAAATCCTATCAGAAATAATCTTGAAGCTTTCTTTCCTCCATATCTTTTAATTTCTTTATGTATATTTTTTTCACCTCTTCATTTTGAGTTCTAGGCAGCTTCCTCAGATTCTAACCAATATTCCATCATTAATTACATGACAAATTTTCTCTTCAGATGTGTCTAACCTATTGCTTACCCTGTCTATGGAGGTTCTAATTTTAGTGACTGTGTTTTGAAGTTTTGGAAGTTCTATATGACCCTTTTCCAAATCTGCTGGTTCACTTTGCATACTGTTATTTTCTTTTTTGTTATTGTTCTTTTATTATATTTTTGAACCTGCTTATAAATTTCATCACCTTAAATAAAATTATTTTATAATTTATGTATGTGAGAGCTGTATTGCTGAAATTCTTAGTGGTGTAAATGATCAATTTGGTTTTGTAATTTTAGATTGTGAGCTAATAATCAACACAGTGTTATCTCTGGATATCCTACAAAGCCTAGCTTAAGAGCTCACCTTCCAATAAAAAGCAATTTTTAAAAATGCCAGCTGCTCCATGGTCATCACCAATCCAGGATTGCTTTTTATGTTAATTTCCTAGCTTAGGTATTTCCCTTATATTTAATAAAATAAACTGGGACTTTGACATTAAGTACAAGCTAATAGTTAAAAATTCTGAGGGTTAATTTTCCTGCATATTCAGAGCTTCAGCTCAAACACAAGATTAATTGCCCAAGGGCAGATTTTTTTTCTAGCCCATCATTTTACAGAGATCTAGTTCTTTTAAGTTCTTTATAAGATCTCTGTTCCAAATACCCACTTTAAGAATACCTCATGGTACGTCTTCTTTCTCTGCATGAGCAATAAAATCTCAAGTGCCTACCTAACAACATCAACATCCACTAATTTCAAACTCCAGCACTATTGTAGCCACAATTTCAACTCACAATCATAACCATTCTAGGTGTTTTTGGTCTCTAAAGTTTTTCTTTTTTTTCCTTCACTTGACCTACGTATTTAAAAACATGGGCACTATATTTTATTCAGCATTTCTAGGTATTGGCCAAAAAGGAATTCTTAATATTACCTTTAAGACTAGCCAAAACTACCAATTTAAATCTTTTGATCAATCCTTTGATTTTGCTTTATGAACTTTCCAAATAGCAAGTCTAACTTTTATATGTATGAGAAAAACTGTGTAAGTCCTTTTCACTACATTTCAGAAAAGAAAAGAAGAAACTATGATGATGGGGTTAGGGTATGCAAGTAAACACACTGTGTGAAATGTGTCTTATGCATCCTTAAGTTATAATTATCCAACACCAGGGGACCTTTACAAAGTAATACTTTTTTTTTTTTTTTTTTTTTTGAGACGGAGTCTTGCTCTGTCTCCCAGGTTGGAGTGCAGTGGCGCGATCTCGGCTCACTGCAAGCTCCGCCTCCCGGGTTCACGCCATTCTCCTGCCTCAGCCTCCCAAGTAGCTGGGACTACAGGCGCCCGCCAACACGCCCGGCTAATTTTTTGTATTTTTAGTAGAAACGGGGTTTCACCGTGTTAGCCAAGATGGTCTCGATCTCCTGACCTCGTGATCCGCCCGTCTCGGCCTCCCAAAGTGCTGGGATTACAGGCGTGAGCCACCGCGCCCGGCAAAGTAATACTTTTATAATCAACTATTGAAATAATAGAAAATATATTGGGCAACTAATTCATAAGTTTCTCATCTTCTTCTCTTATTTGGAAGAATCTTAAAAACCTGACTAAAAAAAGTCTCCTGACACATCACCACATGAACAATCTGGAACCTGCTGGGAGAGAGATGAAGGGCATGGGAAGGTCTGCCTTCCCTGCATGGCTCACAAACATTTCCATCAATGACTAGCTGCAATCTATAGCTACCGCTGTGTAAAGTACTCCAGACGGACCATCCAGCAAGACTCACCCACTTTAATTCAGTTCTTCACCTGAACTGCCAAGCAGAAAAATATCACCTTTATGTTTAAAATTCCATTTCTATATATTTCTCAATCTAATAAACCCCTACTCCTTTTTCCAAGTTTTTAACAAATTTGTCCCCTTTACCATTCTAACCTTGTTTGTCATTTCTTTGTTTCTGACTCAGTTTCTTCATAATACGTATAAAATGGCTTCCACAGTGTGTGGCACAGAGTCACTGCTTCTGTATTTTGGCACGAAATTTATTTCAATTCAGTAAATATTCTGCCATATTTGAAAATGTACTATTTTTGAAAGTATAAACCACATATTTATCTTCTTAAAAAAAAACTAACAGTTTAACAGCACACATAACTCAACTTGTACTCTTAAATGTATCCTCTTCCACTTACCATAACAAATGACATTTGATTTTTAAATGTCATACACTCCACTGAAAACACTCAAGAAACAGTAAACATCCCCTCATGCAAGTAGGCACCCCATTATGTTACGGACACAGATGTCAGAGCCATGGAGAAACCAGGCTTACCCTTTCAGGATACACAGATAGCTATGATGTGACCATAGTTATAAGAAAGCCATCAAAATACCAAGGAAATTTGGAAACAAACAAAATTAACAAAGAATCAAAAACAATAACTTAGGAAACAACTAATTAGGGAGTTATTATTCCCATTACAAAGACACTCTTACCTTCACAAAAATATCTGACTTATGTAAGTGGCAAGATATTTTTATATTTTATATATTAGTACTTGGAGAAAAAGGTAAAGCAAAAATATTGGAAGGTATTGTGAACTGAAAACTAGTCAGGAAAAAGTGGTGTTTTTCGAATTGTAATGGAACATAATAAAATGTATAATTTAATTCTAAATCTAGGCCAGGCACAGTGGCTTGTACCTGGAATTCCAGCACTTTGGGAGGCTGAGGTGAGATGATCACTTGAGGCTAGGAGTTCAAGACCAGCGTAGGCAACTAAACGAGACCCCCATCTTTTAAAAACTTTAAAAATCAGCTAGGCATGATGGCATATGCCTGTAGTCCCAGCTACTTGGGAGGATAAGGTGGGAGGATCACTTAAGTCCAGGGATTCAAGGTGGCAGTGAGTCATGTTGGCACCACTGCACTCTAGTCTGGGTGACAGAGTGAACTCTGTCTCAAAAACAAACAAAAAAAACATTATTACATATGATAGAATTATAGATTTTGATTATGTAGCAAGGATTTGAAGATATTACATTTGGAAATTTAAAACTATGATTTTTAGAGGATTCAAAACTCACTAAATCATAAGTAGTTAAATAAAGAACCAAGCTTCATTGAAAAGAAAATGAAATATTATACTCTAAGTAATTCTCTCACACTAGCATTGAGAGACAAGGTCTGGGCCTTTGAGATTGCGGTCTAAACTCCAGCTTTCATGGATGAGGGAAGTAACTTTCCAAGGTCACCCAGATAAAAAGGGTCACCTTGGCCAGGCATGGTGGTGCATGCCTGTAATCCCAGCACTTTGGGAGGCCGAGGCAGGCAGATCACGAGATCAGGAGATAGAGACCATCCTGGCTAACACCGTAGAAAATGTACCGTAGAGACGGTAGTGAAACCCCATCTCTACTAAAAATACAAAAAATTAGCCAGGCGTGGTGGCACACGCCTGTAGTCCCAGCTACTCGGGAGGCTGAGGCAGGAGAATCACTTGAACCTGGGAGGTAGAGGTTGCAGTGAGCTGAGATCACACCACTGCACTTCAGCCTGGGCAACAGAGTGAGACTCAGTCTCAAAAAAAAAAAAAAACCAAAAAAGTCACCTTGAGTCTAGAACACAACTCTCTGTAGTTCAATGGATATTCTTTCCAGTATATCGTATTATTTTATACATTCTCATTCTGAAACTTAAAAACAACTGTATTCCCGAATAGCAAGCCAATTACCTCTTAATTTCTGGCAAAGTTATTATTTCAGATAGCATTGAGTCCATGATCAAAAATCACTAAAGGTGTTGGAGAAAGAGAAAAGTGAACTGAATAGCAAATAATTCAAGGTAGTACGCTTTTGTTCTCTTTTCTCAGGTATGTGTTCAATAAATCACCATCATTTGTTTTATAGTAATTGTTAATATCCTTAACATAAAATTGTAATCTTTGGAGGTATTTAATAATTTTTCTCTTAAATTTCACTAACTAGGTCTGAAATTAATATTGTCATCCCTTTAGTTTTTTCATTCTGAGAAGCTGACTGTTAACAGGTCCATTTAACTTATTGATAATAAGAACTAATATATTTTGTCTTGCTTTTTTTTCCTCTTTATCTTCTATTACTTGGTAATTAAAGTTTTCTTAGCATTTAATTTTTATACTATAATAGTTTCTTTAAAAGTTTTAAAGACATAACCCATATTTTCTCTATTTATTGAAAAACAAAATAATTTTTTCACTGGCTGTACATAACATGAGGACTAGAACCTGTTTTATTGTTCCATTCATTATTTTGACAAAATCTAGAGGTTAGGATTCACATTTTGTAATAATTACTTAATTATATTTCTATAACCTATCTCAGGAATAATTTTTCATGTTTAATTGAGCCGCCAAAATATTTTACAAGAATAAAATAAACCACATGTGTTTATTTCATTATTATTCTATTTCTTCTACATCTTAAGTTTCACATGTCTGAGATCATACTCATTTATCTCTCAAATGTCAGGAATTCTCCTTTAAATATGTTCAGCAATGTGAACTGTATTTTTTTCTTTTTTTGAGCTTTTTGGTTATAGAAACTTTTTATTAAGTCCAATTTTATAGATTTTTTTAATTGTAGAGAAGCATGACAGAGTGACCAAGATTTTCAGCCATAACACTTATTTCATAAGAATAATATCTTGCTGGGAAAGCACAATAGAAATAAGACTTCAAGGAGAAAAAAACTTTTTTTTTTTTTTTTTTTGAGACGGGGTCTCGCTCTGTCGCCCAGGCTGGAGTGCAGTGGCACTATCTCGGCTCACTGTAACCTCTGCCTCCTGGGTTCAAGCGATTCTCCTGCCTCAGTCTCACGAGTAGCTGGGATTACAGGCACGTGCCACCACACCTGGCTGGCTAATTTTTGTATTTTTAGTAGAGATGGGGTTTCGCCATGCTGGCCAGGCTGGTCTTGAACTCCTGACCTTGTGATCTGCTCACCTCGGCCTCCCAAAATGCTGGGATTACAGGTGTGAGCCACTGTGCACGGCCAATACAATTTTCAATGATTGCAAGTAGATATAAAATCACAAAAGTATTTAGATTCTATTGAACACGTTACTGAATGATTTAGTGGTTTTATCTTAGAAACTAGTATCTACTGCAACTATTTAAACTCATGATGAAAGACTTAGGAGGATGTACAGTTGTATAAAATTATTTTAAGGGACACATTGGCAAAATAGTTTAATACTAATATGATTGCTCTTTCCTATGTTGTCTTTTACAGAGATAAACTCCTTTCTTGATGTCTTTTGAGATCTGTGGATTAGTCATACTAAACAAAATAGTAAGTTACTGAATTTAGTTTCTTGTGTATTTATAACCTCTGTATCTCCCCTTATGTTCTTATAAGTACTTTTTTCCTCCCTCTCATTCATTCATCCGTGCACTTATTCATTCACCAAATATTTATTATGCATCTACAGTGAATTTTTCCAGGCTTTGGGTACACAACAGTGCCTCAGAATTGGGGAAAAAAGCCATCTCATAGAGTGAGAATGGAGGAGATAAATGAAATGCAATTAGGAGGTACTGAAAATAATTTGGGTGATGAATTGTTTTGCAGGAAAACAAAGCAGAGGAAAGAGACATTAAAAGCATTCTATTTTCAATAGTGTGGTCAGAAAGGCCTCTCTGAAGACAACCATATTAAGGTATTTCAACTGGAAGTGAAGGGAAGATAAACCAGGTTTAACAGATCAATCTGCTATGTCAAATGCAAATTCCACTTTCATTTTCTCCCCTCAATTACTTACTTATCCTTATTCTTTCATACTTATTTTTGACAAGGCTTTAGAAAAATCATTTTAAGTCTTATATATCTCATTTAATTTTTCTGTAATATAAGAAAAACAATAATAGACCTTACAGGATTTTGAGAGAATTGGAGAGAACTGATGTGGGAGTGCCTAGCACAATGCATGCCTGTTACACAGTGGTCGCCCGTGAATCTAATTCAGTTGTCAGGGAGCCACCACCCTCCTCTCACTTTATTCTTTTTGAGTCTTAAAAGAATTGTTTCATGTTGGGTACAGGATGCAGGTGTTACTATAACGCAGTATAGTCAGCACCTGATTGACTTGGGGATTGAACTCTCTTCAAACCACATGCTTCCACACTGTGAATGAGCTGAGGGCTGCTGACGCTCCATGTTTCTGACTTCTGTCTCCTGGCCTCACTTGGCTTTCCCCACCCCTACCTTTCTTCCCACTCTAAGGGGATGTTTCTTTTATTTTTAGAGACAGGATCTCACTCTGTCACCTAGGCTGGAGTGCAGTGGTGCGATGATAGCTCACTGTAACCTCGAATTCCTGGTCTCAAGTGATCCTCCCACCTCAGCCTCCCAAGTAACTGGGACTACAGGTGCATGCCACTGTGCCCAGTTAATTAAAAAATAATACAGACATGGGGTCTCACTACGTTGTTCAGACTGGTCTCAAACTCTCAAACTCCTGGCCTCAAGCAATCTCAGTTTCTGGAGTAGCTGGGATTATAGGTATCGTCACCATGCCCAGTCTGTTTTCACAATTTTTATCAGCAAAGAAAGAACACAGTGGCTGTGTTGATGAAGATGTTTGGTGGAAGAATACGTAAATTTATAAGAAACTGAGAAAGTGAGGAAAAGTGCTAATACACCTAAATGTAGTTTTAGATACTAAATTTGTCTATTTCTAATGGACATTATCTTAATTATACATTATAATGTCTTTTAAAAATTATTGCTTTCTTAAAAACCAAATGTTGATTACTTCCAAAAGCTCTTTACATAATTAACACGTTCATATTGTCATGTGTTAAAGAGTACAGACTTGATGTGTGTAACCCACCCAAAATGCTAAAAATTTACCTGCTATTTAAGAGCTAGCCTTATAAATTAGTTGTCAAAAGACATGTGAGGTGAAATGCTTACATTAAAGTGCATTTTTCTTCACATAACCTGAAGTACAACTTGAAGTTGCTGTTTTATGCTATAAGTATTGTATCTCTAGCTAGCTTTAAATGAGACAATTATTTTTTTTAAAATGCTGGAGATATAAAATTTTAAGTACCAATTTAACAAGTCTGAAGGTACAACAACAAAAATCAAGAAGTCAAAAACTTCAGGTTTAGAGGAATCAGTCCATTTCTAGAGGCATGGTCACTTAAATGGCAAAGTATTGAAACATTTGCTTTTAGCTTTTAACTTCTTTAATATTTTGTTTAATATCTAAAATATCATCCAACAGACCTAGACTCTGTCATAGATAATTGGGCCTAGAGATATAACAAAGAGTACAGATGGAAGAGTAATAAAATACCAACAACTAACAGAGCTGTCACTGACAATTAGGAAATGTGACCCATGAGACAACTGAAAAAGGTGCAATCTGGCGTTTCGAATACATTGACTCCAGAAGCTACAACCTATTAATGCTATCTTTTGGGCTCACTGATTCCTGGTTCTATTTCCATAAAATGTTGCCATATTTCATCCTTCTTTTAGTTCCTTTAATATCCCAAGAGATCTTACTTTTATCCATCCCCTTTGCAAGGTAATGATAAATCACATTCCCAAGGCCAGACCTAGAACAAACCCACAGGGTAAATTCAGGTGTTCCTGAATAGTATTAACACCTGTAGCTGCTGGTTTACTAGCCAGTTACCAGTTCACGGGTAATCTGGAGAAATTGTACTCAGACCTGTATCAGTTGGCACTAATAGTTAAAATATGCTGCTGAAAGATTAGCAGGGTCACCCTGCTCCCTGTGCTCCCACTTAGAGGCAGTCTTGCAGCCTCTACTCTGCCTTGTCACCACTTGCCAGGGAATTAGATAGACAACAGGTGGTTTGACCTATTCTGATCTGGTATTTGTTTTCATTTACGAGCCTACTTGTGTATTTCTGAACAAAGCTTATATAATTTACTAAATTGAAATCGAAAATCCCTTCAGTGGAAGCACAGCAATGAGAAACATTCAATATCTTTTACCCAATCCACTCTTAATAACTCTGTAAAGAATGGATTTGTTGAGAATTGGGAGATATGAACAGACTTTAATCTGGGGACAGAATTAAATCAGGTTTCAGCATCACTGCTTTTGATAGGGCACCTAAGTTGCTGTAGTACCACAAGGTATCTGCATCTGGTATACGAAACCTCCCATTTTGTCCTCAATTGTCAACCTGTGCAATACCTGTCTGTGTCCACACATGTTAAGTGCTAACTATGGGATTCTAGAGACCACAGCATTCAGGTTTGTATGTCGTATTCCTACTGCAGGGATCATGTTAACAGCTGGCAGCTTAGCAACTGCCACCATCTAATTTCAGTGAAGATTAAGGCTTTAAAAATCCCTAGCTGGAAATGTTCTTGGCAGAGGCCAAAGGTGCTGCTAGAGTTATTTAAAAAAAAAAAAAACCAAACTACACCAGAGCTGAATTTAATCATGAGAAATGAATAAATCTTCAAGATCCAGATAGATTGGACAGGAATATTTATTGTTAACTGTGTTGTCCAAATGGTGTAAAAAGAGTTAGTATTCGGTGTACAAATTAGAGAAAGAAAAGTCAGTCTTTTCAGAACAATGTTGAGAATGATTTGCATATATTTATTTACTTAACAAATACTTAGTTTCTACTCATGTACCAGGCAGTGTTTAAAATTCCACAGATAAAGTAGACTAAAAGAAAGATAAGATCCTTCTTTTCATGGAGTATACATTCTACAAGGGGTAAAGAGATAACAAAAATAATAATAATAAACATATAAATGTAAAAAAAATTTAATTGGATATAAATGCCCCTAACAATATCAAACAGAATAATGTGACAGAGAATGAGTTGAGGGGTACTTCAGGTCGCCTGGGTGGAAAAGGCACATTCGAAAAGGCAACATTTGAACGGATATCTAAATGGACATGAAGGAATGAGCCATGCATGGGGAAAATAAAAGCTGTAGGATGTTCAGAATTTCTATAAAGGGGCTTAGAGGTGGCCTAACAATCTAGGTGGAAGAAAAGTAAGGGACTTAATCCAAAGGTGTATTTACACAACAATCACATTTAAAAATAACCCCAGTTTATATATTTATTTGAGGTGCCTTTGGTGGGGGTATCTGGTGACTTGAAGGTGCTAAACTCCTACTCTTGGCACTGTAATTAATCTGAGGAAAGAGCTGCAGAAGTCAAGACGTGGCTCAGTGACAGGAAATAACTATTCAAAGAGGAAGCTTGAGGCCAGAATATTTAGGACCTCCTCTAAGACACGGTTATGAGTTATTCTAAGTGCAAAGGGAGTCCCTGGAAGAATTTAAGCAGCAAATTGTCATAATGTGAGTTATGCTTTAAATAGATTATCCCACAATGTGAAGAACCTGTTGTTAAGAACGAGGGAAGTGGAAGCAGAGAGAACAGCTAGGATGCTATTGTAAGAATCCATGTGATGATGGTGGTTTCAACTAGTATGGTGGTGGAGAAGATGGAGATGACTGGATGTAAATGGAATGCTGTTTTTGCTATGGAACAGCAATCTTTTCTGCCATGAGGTTAAGGAAAAAAGAGGGATCAAACATGACACCTAGGTTTTGATTTAAGTATGTTCAAATATAAGTCAATTTTATATTCCTTACAGAAGTTTGGGAAGTAACCTAAATTAAAAGGGGAATATTCATTTATATAACAAATATTTACAGATTCTCCACTATGTACAGATTCAGGCACACTACTTGTGTAGAAGATTTTTATACACATACCTGTAGATATAAAGACATATATATGCATATGAATACTTACAAATACACACATGCACACACTCAGAGCATTTTGAAATGGAGTCTTGTAGAACAATTTTCAAAAAAAATTAAGCTCACCAAAATGTAAACTTTTGTGGATTTTTAGCCAGCAATTTCATTCTACAAGAATACTCCCATATATATATGAAGATTAATATACAAGAATTACACATATATTGATGATGGCATTGTTTTTTTCTCCTCCACAACAAAAACCATATTCAAACTGGCATTGTTTGATTTAAAAAAACTTAAATGTTCAAAGGAGGACTGTTAAAGTACATAAACTTATAATATAGAATCCAGTTATTTATTTATTCATTTAAGTTTTTTTTTATTTTATTTTATTTTTTTTTTTCTGGAGACAGTGTTTTGCTCTGTTACCCAGGCTAGAGTGCAGAGGTGCAATCATGGCCTACTGCAGCCTTGAACTCCTGGCCTCAAGTGATTCTCCTGCTTCAGCCTCCCAACGTGCTAGGATTACAGGTGGGAGCCACGGCACCTAGCCTTAGGTAGATTCTTATATGTTGATATGGCAACTTCTCATGGATATATTTTTAAAGGGGAAACAAAGCAACTCACAAAATAAAAATATATGAAATGATTCCATTAGGAATGAATGGATGTGTGTTTCACATAATGATGAATTAGAGGTGCCTAACTCCTTCAAACAAGTTTGGAAGGCCACACTATTAGCAATGGCTACTTGGTGACTTTTGCAAAGGATAGTAGAATAATGTGGTAGTGCTGGCAGGAGTGTTGAAGGGGCCTTTCATTATCTACCATAAAAATTGCATGGTTTAATTTTTATCCTACACTGAGCATGTTCTGGGTTTGTAAATTTTAATCCAATTTAAAGCATAAAGCTATAAAGTCATTATGCCATGATTTTCTTGATTTGGCAACAATATCTCTGTTCACTTCACTTTATCTTACTGCCATTAGCAAACATCAGCTAGTGTCCCAAACTAAACCTAGATATAACTGAACTTCATGTTCTTCAGGTGGTAGTTTCATTCTCAAGTGAGTGAGAGCAGTCTGCTGTAGTGGGTCCCCATGTGTGCTGAATATTTCAGAAATCAATAGGATGGGCAGCCACTTCTTTATGTTGAAAGCAGATCTTGATGACATCCCACTAACAGAGTGCCTCTCATACATCTGCAGCAGGTATGGATCACTCTGTGGCATGGCTGACTGTTTACATCCCGTGCCAACTCAGCTGATATGTAATTAACATTATGTCTTGATAGCCTGCTGTTGTTTGCAGCAACTTCAAGTCATGATTCTGACACATCAACAACCAGTGAACACTTTGATACAGGGCCAAAACAACACAGACGTCTACTCAGTTTCCAATAATGTCACACAGTCAGTGGCCTTCATGAGCACAGGACTCAAATTATACCATCACTCCCTGGCCATTTTTCTAATAGAGTAACACTGTTTTGTACTTCATGAAATGAATGATCCATAGTGATTAATCACATATCTGTTTGTCTTCAGATGAACTGTAGTTATGTGCATCAATGTAATCATAGCAGTATGGCAGAGGAAATAGAAGTTTGACAGAACTGGATTTGCTTGACTCTATGACTTACTAAACTGTATAATCCTGAGTAAGTTCCATAACCCCTCTGTATTATTTTCTTATCTGTACAATGGGTATAATAATAATACCTACCTTCACAGGCTTATTCTGATAAGATAAAGTATTACAAATGTTTTACATAAATGCTTGCCACAAAGTACTTGCTTAATGAGTATTAGATTTAATATAACAATAATTATGTTAATTGGGGAGTGCTTCAGAATTATTTACTACAGAATATGGAATACCTGGGACATACATTTTTGAATAGGCATTAGCAGAATATAGAATGAAGTAATAATTCATTTGTTCAGATCTCAAATACAGAGTGTTAAAGGTAACAAATTATTTTATTATAATGAACTACAATATATTAAAGTATCTTAAGTACTTTACACCAATGATATCTTCCAAATCTAATAATAAAACACTGAGCAAGCACAAGAAAAATAAGTAACAAACATATACAAGTTTAATTCTGGTAGTATTTCAAGCATATTCTTCGAAATCACTGTTCTTTCAATTTGGCTTGAACCAAAATTTACCTTCATTAAAAAAAGAGGCCTCTTAGAAAGCATTAAATTCTATTTATTACTATAACTATATTGGCATCAGAATATAAACAGAGACCAAAATGATCTTACTTGGAAGCCAAATAAACACTCAATATTAACAACTCATTTATTTTCCCACCTTTTGACTCCAATTTAAATGTTTACATGAGAGTCTTTGAAAAGTCTTTTCACCTCAGTGGCTCCTCGAGTGTTCACTTTGAACAATGACTTTGCAGCTGGCCAAACCTTACTCTCAATCAATTTTTATGAGGAATAATTCTTGAGCTGATGGTTGGATTTCCAGTGATATCACTCATAATACACACTCACAAGTGGTGATGAGATTCACATTATCAACAGAGCATCATTCTGCTGATGGCAGCGGCAGACACAGCAGGGGTATACTGTCCTCCCTACGAAAACGATTCCTTCACCTTTCAATAATGCAGCCTGCAGGTATGGACCTACAAACTGTGTGTGGATAGAATCAGAGCTGCCTTTAAAAATACTAATAAAAACTACCCAGTTCCTCCCAATGGGTCATTCTCATTGAATCTCCATACATATCCATCTTGATTTTGAAGTGTGTGCCTTCAATTTGCCTTCCCATTACGTTTGGAATTGAATGTAAGATTCACTTGTGTTTAAAACTTGTCAGAATACTCGCATGGATTCTCAGTTCATTTGGGCATGGAATTCTCTGCATGAATGCATGTGGATATATGCACATATATGTGCGCAAAGTAAATATATAATGCTTAAACATGACTTCAAATTTTAAAAAGAAACCTCAAGTAGAATAAATTCAAATTCATTATAGTTTGGTGGTACTTTCTTAAATTTAAATTATGAAACATATGGGTTTGCCTACTTTGAATTAACTTAGATATCCCTTTTAAAATATAAAGCATATGTTTGTTACTGAGAAAACACTTTTAGCTCCCCAAAGACGTGGTCAATCTTACCCCAAAAACATACCAATTAACAGTCTCAAAGTTTTACAATTCCTTCCTTCATTTCCAAACTCTCTTATGAGTAATAATCAAAGTATACATATTTGCCCTATAACTTCTGAGTCTTACAATCATATGCTAGAAAATAAGATAAGGGGCAAAAGATTACTTGGAACCTTACCTGGCAAAAAGCACGAGGTGATCATTTGACCTCTTAAGACTGATCTACAAAAGCCTAACTTTCATATTCAAAAAATCAGTTAAAACAATCAAATAAAAAATTTAAAAAAAACCAGCGACTAATGCAAATAACATACTGAAAATCTGTGGTTATTGGGTTACATTCCCACGTTCTTTCATACCTATTTCCACCAGTTAAGACCTATGCTTGCTAAGTTAGCTGGGTTTGTTCCCAAACTAGTTTATGCTAACAACATTAGCCATTGAAATCATGTAGTTAAATGAGATTTTACATAAGTACATAAAATAACTGAAAAAGAAGCTGCCGTTTCCATGAAAAATCAGCTGAATGCTTTAGAAAAACTTGATAAAGACAAGTCAGTAACACAACTTTGTCAAATTAGATATGAATGAAATATATCCATAAGATATAAATAAGTGTCCAGAAGTATCTATTAAAATTGCTTAGGAAATACATTTTAATTCATGCACCAATGTAAGAAACTAAATGTGGGAACTGTAGAAGATGGCTTAAGGTTTTTGAAAAATAGATGACCCACAACCCCAAACAGGTAACCTTTTTCAAAGCAACTGCTAGGGCTCTATACAAACAAATTAAATCTGTGTGTGCACGTGTATGTATCTTTTATCAAAGTTGACCAACTATTAGTTCTAATCATGTAAGAAGAGGTTACTTTTTAGCCAGGAAAAAAAAATAGGCTGGCTGTTTGCCATGTAGATAAAACTACTTTTCACTGAGTTTTCACACTTTTCATGGAGTTACCAGGCTATCATGGGACATCAATAAAGTAATTTTATCCAGCAATTGATGGATGGCTGTACGTACTCGCTGGAAGACAGCAAATGATCATTTTCCTTCCTTGGCATTTTACTATGTCATTCTGATCTAGTCCAGTTAAGCTTGTTTAATGTGTGCCATTGGAATCAATGAGATTTTTACAGAATGTTTTGTGTTAAGAATTCCAAGAGTGATACTCTTTTCATATATTGGGAACAAAATAGGCTTGGATTTATCATGGACTGGAATGACTATTACTTAGAAGGGTATTCTTTAATATAAATTTAACTTAATTAGTATGTTCTATGAGCAAAGTTATCCATGACTACAAAAGAAGAGTCAGCCAAACTGCATGTTCTGATAATATATGTTCAGAATCCAATCGTAAACAAATACACACCAGTCAAGTTGACTTAAAAACACATTTATGTGAACAGGTGATTTCTTGGCTTATTTGTACTAAATGTGGCATATTTGCATTAAATGGCAGTATATTTGCATTAAATATGCCAGTTAGTACAAATATATTTATATTAAAATGAGTGATTATATGTATTATGCTTTATATATAAAATATAGAATGATGCAGTGGTTCTTAAGGTATAGTCTTGGAATCCCAGAGATCTCCCATATCTTTTCAGAGGGTTTACGAGGTCAAAACTGTCTTTATAAGAATATTCAGAAGTTATTTGTCTTTTTCACACTTTTTCTCCCATTAGTATAAAGGTGAGTTTTCCAGAGGCTACATTTTATCTGATATTGCAAAAAATTGAATGCAGAAGCTGATGCAAGAAAACAGTTACCTTCTATTAAGCCAGAGGGTAAAGAGTCCAAAAGCATAAAACAATGCCACTTATTTCACTAAATTGTTTGGCTTGGAAAACAGTTATTTTACATAAAAACTTTAGTGTTAGCATGTAATGAATGTACTGCTTTTATTTAAAGTGGCTTAAACATATTTTAATTTCTAAAACAGTAAATTTTGATAGCTATAACCCACATAAACAAATTTTGAGAACTGCTATCTTAGAGTGATTATTTAACAGGAAAAAATGACTAACCTGAACTAGAACAAAGTAACGTTTTTTCCATCTTTTCCAAACCTTCTGTCCAAGGGCATACAGATATCTGGAAAGAAAAACAAAAGCCAAAGAATACTTAAGATGAATAATGTTGTGCTTCCATGTAATCATATTTCTTCCATAGGTATTTATTTTTGAGACCAGCCTGCTAAAGGCAAAGTTTATTTAGCTCATTTGGAAAGTGAGACAACCTGCAGCTTCTGTGATACAAAATGAGTTAGCTTATTCTGGGTTCTCGAAAGGGAATTGATTTATGTGACTTATCAATTTGTCAGTCCTTACCACAAATTGAGCAAAGTAGGAGTTAGAAAGGATAATCAAAGAACCAGTAGGAATTTTATTCTTACATGCAATTCTTAGGAGAGACAAAGGCTATTAATTGAGGACATGGTTATCAATGCTTCAGTTCTCAGATGACTGGAGCTGAGTAGTGCGCCCTGAGGAGCAGCCAGCTGCAGAGCCAAGAATCCAGGGTGAAGGGTCACTGTCCAGCTGGGTGACCCCAAAATGTGCCTGCACCAATCTCAGTCTCCATGTCCTCACCTATCAAATGACAGGATGGATTTGCTGATTTCTAAGGTCTCTGCTAGCTCCATCATTATGGGATTTACCTGACTTATGAAAGCATCTCACTGCAAATGTTTTAACTACAAAATTCTGATAGTAACGAAGATGCCATTGGGTAGTTTTACATAGTTTCAACCATGGCTTTTCTTCAACTTTGCATTGACCTTAGTAAGCTGAATTGAAATGATTAGCCAATCATTTGAGAATATTATTCTTACTGAATATACAAATGATATACTGAAATATCAGGGAGGAAAAAGAAGAAATTAAAAATTAGTGTGACCATGTTGTGGAGAGCTATTCCAAAATTATGCCACAAAATTATAAACACACTCCCTACAAAAGTGGAAAATATTGCTAGAAGTTTAAAATATGACAGAGGCCTAATTGTAAGACTAAAGAAAGATTTTTCAATATTTTATCATAATCCTTTATTCTGAAATGAAGGATTAACAGTGCAGAGGCTGTTCAAACTAAATTTATATACAATTCTGAGTGATTTTTTAAAGGAGCATTATGATTATTTATTTAGGGGCCTAAGATTTTTAGACTTTCACAACTTTTAAAACTAAAATCTTAGGCTGAATCTTTAATTTCTGTCTTATTAAAATAATCCTATTTTGCAAAACATAACAAACATACTGTTTGCCCCCCTCCCCCCTTTAGAAACAGTGACATAGGGAGTTGGCTAAGGTGTGGGGAATTAATGCGCACTCATTCACTACCAGTGGGAGTGTAACATCTTGGGAGATGATCTTTTTGTAGGATAACATGTCAATACATCGAAATAGTCATACTCTTTCATTCCTGAATGTATTAAGGTAATAAGGAGGCGCACATAAAGGTGTATGCTGTAGGGATACATAGAACAGTGTTGTTTATATTATTGGAAACTGATAACAAATGTCCAACAGCAGTAAAATTATTCAATACGTGCTAGCATATCCACAGAGAAACACCATGCTGCCAATGAAATTATGTTTTTGATAAAATTAATAACATAGAAAGTATCACATTGTGTAATATTACATGAAAAGAGTAGGATTCAAAACTACACACATAGTTAATGATTTGGAACTTGTAAAAGAATATGTAAAAATAATTCCAAAATATTACTAATAGTATCTTTGAGTGGTAGAGTTATGGCAGATTTAAGTTTCCTTCTTTATTCCCTGAAAATTCACAGAAATTTTCAGAATCCAGGGGGGAAAAAAAAACATGGAGTTACTAAAAGTCAAAATAAAAACAAAGTTCTTGCATTGTAAAACATCACCCAAATGGTCCAAACCAATTATATATTTTCTTTCAGCACATCAGCTAACTGAAGTTTTTGGTGAACTTCTATTCAGCATTTATGATACCGTTAATTCATTCCATCATCTGTGCTTGTGGATGGAATGTGAATTCATTTAATGACTGGCTGAGACATTACTGCTCTTATTCTTACCTGTTCATTGTTTCTTCTCAAGGACCCCTTAAAACCCTTTGCTCCACCTTTGCTCTAGCTTCTCATTTCTTCTCTGTGGTTCTAGTGACAGGTATTTAGTTGCTCTCTTTCTGTCTTTCTCTGCAATTTCCTGTTTTGAAATGCACATATCCAAGCTCTTATTTCAGGGTTAACAGCAATGACCTCGGGAGCTAGATACTGTGGACATGACAGGTGCCTTTTATGAAAGTGAACTAGCAAGATATGCACCAAATAGCTGGCTCGGAGCCACAGAGAGCATCTGGAATGACCTTTGCCTGGAACCACAGCCTGCTTCTCAGCTCTTTCCAAGTGTCTCACTTTGCAGACTGCTGGGCAACTGGGTCATATACAAGTGAAAGTAAATAGTGATACACAAACCATCAACACCACAAGCTACTCAGTGTCAGTCTTGCTGACAGTGAAGGTCCTGCATAAAGAATAATAATCAGCATGGCACATGTGTACATATGTAACTAACCTGCACAATGTGCACATGTACCCTAAAACTTAAAAGTATAATTAAAAAATTAATTAAAAAAATAATAATAATTATATGTATTTAAGATTAATATGCTTTCTTTCACCTGACATTTGGTCAATTTTGTTAATTTCTTTATTAAAAAGTTTAAAAATATATTTGGAAAAAAAAACATGCAAAAAAAAGAATAATAATCAGCTGCAACATCATCAAAATGACAGATTAACAAAATTGGATTAAAATATATGGTTTCTTTGAAGACAGAAAGCAGGGGGACAGATGGATACATACATGTTGTATTAAGGGGTTAGTAGAAGATGTTATAAGGAACAGAATAAAAGAGAATTTGTGATTGGAACCAAGGTAAGCATTTAAATGATGATTTCTGGGATTAGGTATCAAGTATCCCTATCTAGCTGCTATTTCACTGGTATGAAAGCAGTTTCTTAGCATAAGAAACACATTGAAAAATGAGTGAAGAGCCAGATGCAGTGGCTCATGCCTGTAGTCCCAGAACTGTGGGAAGTCAAGGCAGGAGGATTGCTTGAGAACAGGAGTTCAAAATCAGCTTAGGCAACATAGCCAGACTCTGTCTGTACAAAAATAAAAATAAAAATTAGCTGGATGCAGTGGTACACACTTGTCTTTGCTACTTGGGAGGAGGCTGAGGCAGGATAATCCCTTAAGCTTAGGTTTTGGAGGCTGCACTGAGCTATGACCATGCCACTGCACTCCGGCCTGGGTGACAGAGCAAGATCCTGTCTCTTAGAGTAAATACACGAAGGAGGAATGAAGATAAAAATGTTCATCAATATTATTTAAGAATAAACACTCAAAAACAATCTAAAAATCAAAAATTAAAAAATAATAATTTTGCCATTAAAAGTGAGGCCAGATAAAGAATTACTAATGATATGGGAAAATTCTTATAATGTTAGGTTTTAAAAAAGCAGTCATACAAATTCATATTATATGCATAGAGAAATATCCGGAAAAATGCAACAAAATGTTAATCTTATAGCTAATATCTGGCAAGTGAAATTAAAGATGAATTTCATATTATTCTTTATGCCTTTCTATAATTCCACAATGTCTACATTGGCCATGTCCTCCTTTTATTGTTTGAGTAAAGTTTATTGGTATAGTTTACATAAAGTAAAATTACCTGTTTCAGGTATCTAATTTGATAAGTATTGACACAGTCATGTAACCACCACCACAATCAACTTATAGAACATTTCCACCTCCCCAAAAGTTCCCTTATGCCCTTTATGATCAATCCCCTCCTTACATCCCTAGCTCTGGCAACCCCTCATTTGATTTCTGATTTTATAATTTTTCTTTTTCCAGAACAACATATAATTGGAATTATTCAGTATGTAGCCTTTCTGTCTGGCTTCTTTCATTGAGTAGAATGCTTTGGTGATTCATCCATATTGCTGTACGTAGTTAATATCAGAAGCCCACTCCTTTCATTGCTAAGCAATATATTCCATTGTAGGGATTTGCAATAATGTGTTTATTCACTAGTTGGTGGACATTTAAGTTGTTTTCACTTCTTTGGATATCATAAATAAACCTATTATGAACACTTGTGTACAAGTCTTTTTGTGTAGGCATGTCTTCATTTCTCCTGGGTAAATATCTAGGAGTGGGATTGTAGGGTCATATTGAAAGTACATGTTTAACTTTACAAGAAACTGCCAAATTGTTTTCCAAACTGGCTATACCATTTTGAGTTACCATCAGCAAATGTATAAAGGTACATCTTACTTTTGTAATCAGAGAAGGTTACCATTATTAAATATTAGGGGGATGTAGTCATTATGACTATAAATATGTATTTCTGGTACAACCAAGTTGAATATTTAGAGACCAAAGATAAAGTCCTTTATCTCATTATCTTGAGTACAGTGGAGACATCCTATAAGCTTTCATGCTTAAATGGGTTTTCTAGTTTCCAAGGTCATTCTCAAGTTTTGGAATTTAGAGTAGTCTAAATTCCTTGTAGATGGGTAATCTTTTTACCTCAGAAGGGCTGGAATGTGGAGGGAATGAGGAAAATGGAGCGAAAATCTTTTTACTGTTTGGTAACTATCAGATAATCCATTTATTAGAAAACATCTACAAAACTAAAAAAGCATTTTCTCCTAACCCATCTTATGCTTGGCATTGCTGTTGAATTACTATTCTTTGTTGTTGTTGTTTCTTAATGTTCAGTGTTGTTATGATTTTTTTTTATGGTATCTAAGGCCAAAAAGATTTCTATTTCAGAAAAATATATGAAAGTTACATTTAACCTGATATTATGCTCTACTAGGCAATAGATTTTGTTCATTACATTTACAGGTTCCAGTATCTTTAATTACAGAAACATGAGTTACTCTATATAGAAAGACTGTATATATATCTATAGCCAATTTTTAAAGACTTTGCATATAAAAATCAAGTTGACCTCAAATAGTTAGAAAATATAACTTGATCTTTAATGATTAGGAAGGATCCCATAGCATCTGAGAGTCACTGTTATAAACATAAATTATAATAACTACATAATGCTGTAAAAGGAAAACGCACAGCTCATAAAATTAAATGTAACCATTTATTTGACATATAATGGAAATGGCATTAATTTAACAGATCTTCAATAGCTATTAACTTGTCTTAAAAAATTTGTTTTTTATGTTATTATCATTTGCATTCTGGACAATTGGCATTTTACTGCTTCATAAAGTATGAGTCTACCAAATAAACATATAGAAAAATATTATCTAAGAAATGCGTGTGTCAGGCTGAAGAGAGAGTACCTCGGCTAGGTGTACTAGAGATTTGCTAGCGGGTCTATGCTGCAGCTGTATTCTCCCTCAATATTTTGTAACCTGCTGAGTCATTACTACCTTCCTCACGATTGTGTGATTAACTCAAAGAAGTTTTTTTTTAAGGGTATGTAAATGAGACCTGCCAAATACCAGTCAAACTGGGAACACACATTTAACTGGGTTTTATGTGACAATTTATGATGTTATCCAATAAAATAAGTATCTATCACACAGCATGAGAGAAGCATTTTCTAATGAGTACTGTGAATTTTTTTCACCTGATTTTAAAGAGGAAAGCAGATTTTGTGTGTGTGTCTGAGGGCTTTTTAACATTAATTTCCACCAACCTACAGAATTTGGTTTTAAATATTTTGTTGTCATCTTTGTCAAATTCTTTTAGTTAAATCAGAAATGAATGGAAAAACAAAAGAACACAAATATCATCAGTTTTCATGGCCATGCTACATTCTCCAGTACTCTATTAGCAAATGGCCCTGGGTTGGGGGCGGGGGAGGGAATCCCCAATCAAAGTTAAATTTGATCCAAGAATTATTTGAATGGGGTTAAAAGAGGTATCCCATTGTACATGACATTTTCACAAGCACATATTTCCAAAGCTAATTTAAATATAACACTTTTTCTATTGAACTATTTCCAATGCATCACAATACTCAGGTAACTAGAGTGTTCTGGATTATTTTAAAATAACTGCCCAGATACTATTTAAAGTATTTGTTTTCATGAACACATCCAACTTAAAGCAAGGTATTAAGCAGTTGTTCCCTTTGAACAACAACAACAACAACAATTGCCTGCTTAACTTTAAAATCTTTTCTTCTTGCATGGGATTAGGTAACAAAGAAATTAGCAGCACTGAAACAAAGCTCAGATTTAACACACAAGAGTAAAGCCTTGAAGCATTTAGTTCTATCAGTCAGTATAAACATAGCAATAATCATAAAGTATTAATCCCTCTTTTGGGTTATTTCAAACGGAGAGCACTATTTGCTCCAAAGAAACACACAACTGATTGCTAGGAAACAAAGCACAAAGACAACTAAATATATTCCAGTTTCATTCATCTATGACTTAAAAAAAAAAATCCAGCTATCCTTAGGTCACACTGTATCATCAAATATCAGAGATATGAAGAAACTAAACTTTCAAATTTTTGATTATATATTTAATATATGATGTAGATGTGTAGAATATATTTTATGCTGTTTGGGAAAAAAGTCAAGAGAAAACATTTTTTTAAATGGTATTTGCCTAATTGATTTTTTTTTTAAAGGAAATGGCCAGTCCTTAAGCCAAAATAGTTACTACCAACAAGGCAAATAGTATATTTTAAAAACTTCTATATCTGTAGTTATATATAATCATTAGCGTATCTCAGTACCTACAACCTTTTTGGTGTAAACATGTCAACATGATTCTTAAAAGAGTCAACTATTAATAAGGTAGCTGGAAGATAACACCACAATTACTTCTAAAAGCTTTCATTTGCAAACAAAAATAGTCTTTATGAAATCCATCAGAATGTTCCGTGACAGCAGGAACAAAAACTTTTCTTTAGAAAGATTTCCTGATCATTAACATATGTATTTTAGTACCAATAAAATGGTTCTTGGCAATAGATTTATTGAGTAAAATGAAGTTTAGTAAAAATAAATTTCAAGCATTAACGCTGCAATGCTTATACGACAAAACTATTTTAAAATGCTTGTCTTTACATAGTACCCGGTTGAATGTGTGTGTGTGTTTTTTTAAGTAGATTCATATGTAATATTCTGATTTGTTTTCTTTTAAGCCAAAAACCTCAGAAGTAAGTTTAACCGTTAAGCCATTTTCCTTTAAATACTATATATTCTTGGCTAACATTTATAATCACAAAAGTCAATGACATTTTAAGAACTCATTTTCTGATTAAAAAATTGAGATTTAACTCATCTTCATATCACAATATGTTTGAACTATATCCCATACTATTCTAGTAATAGTAAAGACATAGCTAATATTCTCTATGCCAGATTTTATATAGAAAAGAGTAAAATGAAATAAAGAACTCGCTTACCCAAACACTTTAAAAGCATTTATCAAACCTTTCTAACTTGAAGATTGTTCAAAGAATACTTCAACACACACAAATTCTCCAAACACATTACTAAATATTGTAGTTTAGTTTCAATTAGAATGGTAGCACACAATTCTAATAGAAATGAGAATATGACAATTTATTTGCACTGAGTCCATGCTGTGAGAGTTCATGGTTTTACTTTATGATGAAAAATCATCACTAATGAATATTTGAAAAACATAATTGTATACAGAAGATGGGAATTATTTGGTGCCTGAAAAAAAGAACTATTAATTTTGGTGGATCACTTATGAGTCTAGCGCTTTATTCAAAGAAATGCAACAATCAATTTACATGTTGAATGATAAAGCCTTTTCTTCTACAAGCCTTCATTTTTCAAGGAACAATACAGAAAGAAAAAAAAAATCAATATATAGAGTAGTTTAGTCCTGGAAAGGGCTTTCATAAGAGAAACCTCAGTCAAGGTTGAAAGAGCAATTAATGCAGGCTCAAAAATCTGGGCCATTCGGATAGAGTTCGGTTAACATGTGGCAGAAGTAATCATCCACTTGTGAAAATGATTTTCGGTTCATTCTCAAACACCTTTCAGACACTCATGATCCCATTTAACTGACAACAATACAGGCTATCTGTGGGCACCATTGCATTTGAAGTGAAAACCAATAGGGACCAAATGCCCTCAGGCACTTTCAGTCATTCCCTACAAGTTCTCTGCTGCTTGCATAAAAGGAATCTTCCTTTCACTACATTCTTTCTTTTATTTGACCCCACAAGATTAAGACTTTTTTTTGGGGGGGGGGGTGAGGTGGGGGGGCTTGTTTCAACTAAGGATGAAAAAAGAAACTGATTCCAGACAACACTGGGACCTGGGCATTAAGAAACTTAGAAGTAAATACTTTCTGGTTGGTTATTATAGGCTTGAATTATTATGGGAAACAGTAAAAGAGAGGTGGGGATGCATGGAAAGGATCCTCATCAAACAAAATTACATAACATTTGTGGAGAAATTATGACTAGAGAAAAACCAATAACTCCTATTGTTGAGCAAGAACTTAAAATTTATGTGCTATATAAACAGGAGATTCCTAAAAGCAAATGCATAAAACATAGAGTTCTTCACTTATATTAGGTATCACATTTTATAGAATTGTCCCTCTTCCTTTTCCTGAGAAGTTCTACCTTCTGTTAGTTTCATCTCAGTTAAATCCAAGTTAAGCCTCAGCTCATATCAGCACTGTAACAGTTTAAAACAGTTTAAGACAGTATAAAACTATACTAAAAATTTGCTTGCTATAGCAAAATCTAGAAAATGAATGAAGGCAAACTGCCCAGATAAGAAGACCATAAAACCCCATTCCACCCTCAGATAAGACATCAAGAACTGCTGATGCAGTTCTAGCTGATCATTCTTTTTTTCTCTTTTTGCAAAATAATTCATTTTATTTTATTTATTTTTGAGACAGAGTCTCACACTGTTGCCCAGGCTGGAGTACAGTGGTGCGATCTTGGCTCACTGCAAACTCCACTTCCCAGATTCAAGAGATTCTTGTGCTTCAGCCTCTTGAGTAGCTGGGATGACAGAGGCATGTCACCATACCCAGCTAATTTTTGTACTTTGGTAGAGACGGGGTTTCACCATGTTGCTCAGGCTGGTCTGGAACTCCTGAGCTCAAGTGATCTGCCCACCTCAGCCTCCCAAAGTGCTGGGATTACAGGTGTGAGCCACTGCATCTGGCCCCTTTTTATTAAAAAAAATTTTTACTGATATGTATTTTACATGTTTATGGGATACATGTGACATTTTGATACATGCATAAAATGTGTAATGGTAAAATCGGGAAATTTGGGATCTCCATCACCTCAAACATGTATTTCTTTGTAGTGGGAACATTTCAAATCTTCTCTTCTAGCTATTTAAAAACATACAATAAATTATTATTAACTATAGTCACCCTATTGTGCTATTAAACACTAGAACTTATTCCTTCTATGTGACTATATGTTTGAACACATTAACCAACCTCTCTTCAGCCCCATCCTCCCCATCCCCCACCCCCAACACCCTTCCCAGCCTCTGGTAATTATCATTCTAACTTCTATCTCCACAGATCAACTTTTTTAGCTTTTACACGTGAGAACATGTGCCATCTGTCTTTCTATGCCTGGCTTATTTCACTTTATATAATAACCTCCAGTTTCACCCATGTGGCTGCAAATGACAGGATTTCATTCTTTTTTATAGCTACATAGTATTCCATTGTGTACATGTACCACATTTTCTTGATCCACTCATTTGTTGATAAACAGGTTGATTTCATATGTTGGCTACTGAGAACAATGCTACGATAAACATGGAGGTACAGGTATCTCTTTGATTCACTGATTTCTGGTTTTTTTTTTAATAAACAGACATTAGTGGGATTGTTGGATCACATGATAGTTCTATTTTTAGTTTTCTGAGAAACTTCCAAGCTGTTTTCCATAATGGCTGTACTAGTTTACATTCCCACCAACAGTATTTAAGAGTTCCCATTCTCCATATCTTCTCCAGCATTTTACAATTGATCATTATTAAAGGATATATCTTAATATAGATGTCAATGCACTGTCACCTAGAAATAAAACAACTAGAAAAATAATTAATTCTATAAAATGTAGTTTTCAATAAATATAAGCCAAACAACCCAACTAAATCAAACTGTGCAGATAAATATTTTATTAAAAGACAGTTTTTCCTGATATTTTCCTTTGCTAACTGGTCATTGGCATTCTTTTATATCTCAATTAGCAGAAAAAAAGTACCTTGATAAATATTTTTAAGTGGTTCATGATCAGTGCTGATATTTATACGACTGTATAAATATGTTAGGTCATTATTCCTTTTTATTTTTAAAAATCAACCAACAAATTGTATATATTTATGGTGTGCAACATGTTTTGAAATATGTGTACATTGTGAAATGGCTAAATGAAGTTAATTAATATATGCATTACCTCAATATATTCTACCACAGGAGGCGTATTTCATAAAGCATGGTTTCATGTTTTTCCTCAATTTAAATACCCTTCAAAATTTTTGTCTACACATGCTTCACTGTTTGCTAAAAGTTAAAGAAAATTAGTAGGCTTTCCAAGCTGATTATAAAATGTCTCAGAAGTAAATAAATGGGAAAAATGTCCAAAGAATTTACTGAGTAGCCCCCTCTACCCCAACCAGGCAAACTTGCAGAGAGGTCTATTCCTCCATCCTCTAGGAAGAGGACTGGGACTGTGAAAATCTGAATGTCTCTGGGAGTAAGCCTATGGCACATTCCAAAGAAAAGGACATTTTGCATCTCTTGGCAAAAAGTCTCTGAGGCATCTAACAATTAAAAGGAAATGGTTTACTTATGCAATCCTAGACATTTTTGTGAGATACTCTATTAAGCTTTCCTTTCCCTGAAAACGTAAATAGTTTAGCAAGAAACAAAAGGTTTAGCAAAGGCTTTTATGTGTCAAACCATATCATGTTGACTAATAAAAATACATTCTCTTTTAGGGCACATTATTCCCAAGATATAACAAAATGATCAAATGTTATTTAACATTACATGTAATACAGGTAATCCTGAATTAACACAAATATGTTAGGCCTTCATTTCCTTTTTTCTGGAAATGTAGGTATCGGTCTCCCTTTTTCATATTCAGAATTTCAAGTGAAATATGTACATAAAATGCCCATTCTATAAACTACATACACTCTAAAAAAATAATTAAGATGACAGTTTGAGATACAGTGTTTTCCACAGTGTGTGTCTTGGAACATCTGGATACAAGGAGGTACTGTGAAGAAAAAGAATGGCAAATAAATGTGAGGAATACTCAGTTAAACAAAACTAAGCAAGTTCTGTATTTATTAAGGACTTCTAAGAGCCTGTAGCAGACATGTGCAAAGGTAGGGGAGAATAGTGTATGTGGTATCTCCAAAAGTGCAGAATATTTTCCATAGAATATCTGTAACAGTCATGTTCTCTAGCACATACTTTGAGAAATTAACTGGACTAGATTACTGTTAATGAGTCTTTAAGCAATAAAATTATATAACTGGGTTTTTACATTGTTTGGAATTAACTAATATCCTAGTCATAATTAAAATACCATCTTCACTTCCAACATATTTTTACTACGTATCTATAAAAATGTATGTTTGGGGCTGGGTGTGGTGGTTCACGCCTATAATCCCAGCACTTCGGAAGGCTGAGGTAGGCGGATTGTTGAGCCAAGGGGCTTGAGACCAGCCTGGGCAACATGGCAAACACCCCATCTCTACAAGAAACATAAAAAAATTAGCCATGTGTCTGTGGACCCAGCTGCTCAGGAGGCTGAGGTGGGGGGAATCACCTGAGCCTAGGAGGTCCAGGCTGTGGTGAGCCATGATAGTGCCACTGGACCACAGCATGGACAACACAGTGAGACCCTGTCTCAAAAAAAAAAAATTCTTTAAAAAGTTTTCTTTAAAATTTTGATCATAATCTCCATGGACTATGCTTGGTTCCTGAAAGGCCTCTTCTTCTAGTATGTTGCTCTCTGGTCTTGGCTAATGAGGACATTTTAGCAGAGCTCTGAAATTTAGTAAACAAACTATGTCCGTCTTTAGAGTAACATCTTCATGTAACTTATTTACAAAGGTACCTAAATTCCTCCTAACACTCAGCATGTTTCACAGATTTCCCTTCCCAATAGCCTCTTCTACGAAAACTATGTCACTTGAACTTCAACTTTACACTTTGTGACCAATCTTGTCGGTAGTCAAGGAGGCTTGTGGAGTTCTGATTCAAGGCTGGAGGAACTGAGCAGTAAGATACGCTTGCTGTTAATCCAGCTCTGATATCATCCTTTGGCTTCAGTGTCTCAGTCCCTGCCCTGCTCCCTTGTGTTTAAATACAGTCATACATCGCTGAATGATGGAGGCCTTCTGAAAAATGCATCATGAGGCAATTTTGTCTTTGTGAGAAGGTAACAGAGTATACTTACATAAACCCAGATGGTACAGCCTACTACATACCTAGCACATACTTTGAGAAATTAACTGGACCATACGGTTGAGTTATTAACTGGTTATTATATTATGGTTAATTGAGAAATTAACTGGGCTACATGGTACAGCCCATTTCTCCTAGGCTATAAACCTGTACAGCTTGTGATTGTAGGAATTGTAACACAATGGCAAGTATTTGTGTTTCTAAGCATATCTAAACATAGGCTACAGTAAAAAAGGTTTTAATCTTATGGGATCACTGTCATATATGCCATCAGTCATTGACAAAATATCATTATGAGCTGTGTGCCAGCAGCTGTTTTGATAAGCTGCCCAATATCCCAGGCTGAGGACACAGCTTTGCTCTTGTTCTTGCTAAACTTTCTCTGATACTTCGTGCTTGAATTCTTGACGTGTTAGTTGGTCAGAGACATTTCTGCAGTTGCTCACATGGATAAACACTGTGTTGATATCCTTTGATACACTTATTTATTTATTTATTTATTTGAGGCAGAGTCTCACTCTGTTGCCCAGGCTGTAGTGCTATGGCATAATCTCGGCTCACTGCAACCTCCACCTCCCGGGTTCAAGTAATTCTCATGCCTCAGCCTCCTGAGTAGCTGGGATTATAGCCATGCACCACCATGCCCAGCTAATTTTTCATATTTTTAGTAGAGATGGGGTTTCACCATGTTGGCCAGGCTGGTCTCCAACTCCTGGCCTCAGGTGATCTGCCCGCCTCAGTCTCCCAAAGTGCTGGGAATACAGGCATGAGCCATTCCGCCTGGTCTTCTTTGATATTTTTATTGTCTTCCTTTGACACGAAGAACTCCTCTGTACAAATACTCTCTGGGTTCTCACTACTCTTCCAATTGTTCACATGTAGTGTGTTTCACCCCATTTGTCCCACACATTGTACAATTTCATCCATTTCTAACACTTATTTTTAAATTGATTTAGTTCTTGAGTCTCATATTTCCCATTTATTACCGTCTTCTTAGCTCAACTATCATTTTCTCAGAGAACTTTCTGCATTGCTAATTAGGTCATATTCCTTTATTATACCAACTAGGTGACATGTAGACATTTCTTCCACAAAGTCATGGCCAGCAGATTGTTTGACTAATGTTTACTCCCCACACAAGACTGCAAACTCCATGAGGGCAAGGGCCATATCAGCTGTGACTCACCACTCTATCCTCATTGTCCAGCATTGTTCCTTCATATGGCAGACACTCCATAAACATTTTTGGAATGACTGAATGGTCTTTTCCTAGTTTGTCATTAGGAACAATTGTAATAAAACTATAATAAAGGAAGTAAATATTTTGCAAAAATTATACAACATATATCAAAAATTTTAAAAAGTCTTGGATAGCCTTTGGATTTTTGATAAAGGTAGTATATTTAGATCAAGAGTATTCAAATAATTTTAGCAGCAGAATATTACCCTGAATTTTAACTTAATGTGAATGATGAAAACATTAAGGAAGCATGGAGCAGCTGCTGTGAAAACAGGCTTGGAGGTTCAGGAATCTAGTGCACCTTAAGCCCCTTTATGCCGAAAAGGGACTTCCAGGGCTCTTCAACCACTGCTGAAAATGGCTTCAATCTCACAGCATCACAAGGACCTTTCAGTCAAAATGGAACAGAATATATTATATGTCTAAAGATCTCAAAATGCTACCAGATTTCTAACTCTCACTAATATGCTAAAAAAAAAAAACTGTCTGATATTGACAGTTGGAATCTCTGAGGAGACCAAGTAATTCAGTATCTCTTTTCTTTGCCCGAGTTCTGAACAAATTGACTTAAAAGAGTAGACAGAGTACAAAACATCACCTTTAATACTGGTAAAGATAATATTGAATAGACAGAGAGAGAGAGAGAGAGAGAGAGAGAGAGTGTGTGTGTGTGTGTGTGTGTGTGTGTTTCCTGCAAGTGGTGGGCTTCCTTATGAGGTTCAGTATTATTATGACACGTATTTTCCCCAGCCCAGTCACAGATAGTGCTAAGAGGACAGGCTGTTCCATGAGAAGATCTTGCCCATGACAGGCTTGTGCAGAATGAACAGAGAACATTCATTACGGTAATGAATATCCCTTACATGGAAGCAAGTATTGGGAATGGAGAATAAAGGTTTCCCCCAAAACAGAGAGAGAAGGGTGAAAATAATGAGAGAGACAGACAAACAGAGAAAGAGAGAGAACCTAAATGATTCTCTAAATGGCTAAGTGCCAGGTATAAGATTTACTTTTCTCATTTGTAAAACAAGAATAGCAATATTAGCTCCCTTGCTATAATAGATGGGGTCATTACAAAAATCTGCTGCAATGATGTATGAAAGGGGCCTTTGTAACTATAAAACACAATGTAGATGAAGGCATTAGTGGTGGTGGTGGTGGTGGTGGTGGTGGTGGTAAGCAGAACAGAAAATATTTCAACTTAACTTGCTTGAAGGACTCTTTGGGGTGTGGGGATGGTAATAAACTTTTCAGCTTTGTCCCATTTAAGGAAAAAAGCTTTCCAAGAATGGGGCAAGAATGTAAGTATATCTTTTTCTAAAATGAAGAATACCTACAATGTCACACATTACAACAACAAAAACTAGCTCTTCTTATTCATTAGATAAAAGCAATGTTTCTATAGAGTACCTGTATTATGTTGCAAGCTACAGAATTTCTTAAGTTCTTAAGAAACTGCTACTTATCAACCAACTAACAAATTCTAGACTACTACAAAAATTATAACGTTCAGCTTCTCTCTTATGTATCTTTATTTAGAGGAGAATGAATAACTAAGTAAAGCCAGTAGTAATAAAGAATCCATGTGCAGTAAGGATGGACTACATAGGACTAGATTTATATAATGTTTCTTTTCCTTTTTAACTTAAAGCTTAAGAATTCCATTTATTTATTTGCTGACAAAACTATATTCACAGTGCTTCTGCTTACGAATGTAGGACACATAAAAATGAAACCAAGATAGTAGGAAAAATAGCTTTTGACATTTACACAACATATTCCAAATTTCAAGTTTTGGATATTTTTTGTTAAAACTGACCTTGTGATATCTTTGATTATTCATAAACTACGAAACATTAAAGTTTTTCTATATTAATTTGATAAAGTTTCTTGACAAGTTTGATATGTCCAAAATGAACTACCACTTCACTTCCTTTTAACCTTTTCTTTTTACATTTTTGAAAAAGAAAATGTGTTGAAAATTACTTAATTCTACTTAAATAAGTGCCACTTTTATTATTAATACCAAGTTTTGTACTTTAAGACAATTATTTTCTATTTGGGGGAATGTTTGCGCCATCTACTGGACATATACATATTATTACTTTTGTCCAACAAGAATTATAATGCCATGTCCAAAGGTACTTGTGAAGTTGTTCCTTATAAACCACTCCGAAACAAAATCTATTCCTTTTCTTTCTTTTTTCTTACGGCACAATTCAGCACAGGAAATCAGTACCTTCCCACCCCAAAAAGCAACACTAAAATATATTAGTTCAAATAACTAAATATTTCTATTTTAATGGAACCATTTCACAGACTCATACATTCATAGGCATACAAATGAAAGAGGCATAAAAACACATTTGGAGTAAAAGAAATAAGTAAGGCATTTATCTCACTGAAAAAAGTATACCCATCCCTAATTTTACAACTATTATAAGCAGAAATCCTTCTCCTATTACATATAAAACTAGGGATAAAGACTAGAAATCTGTTACATGAACTTGTAGAGGAACAATACTACTTAATAGAAAAGAATAAAAGAGTTAAAGCCAGCCTGGTGGTGTCTCTGGATTTTTCTTAATGAGTAACAACCATTAAATGGAATGGGAGGAAAATCAGCCTTTGGAAGAAAATGACTTTTAAATATATTTTTCCTCCCTGTCTTTTGGACGGCACCATCTAAACAGCAGAATTGAAAAGAAACATAAGATTTATTCAGTTTCAATTAAGAAGGTATGTTATTTTTCCACAGGAAAATAAAATGTGGATCCTGCTTGAAGATCCATGCCAAAATTACATTCCTGAGTATGAGGTTTGATTCAGTTGCTGGCACATTTATATCTGCTTTTCAGGGAGATACATAAATAATTGGAAAGTTAACAAGAATTGCACTGTAATGTTAATAGATTAGAATCCAAATAATCTTTAACTCTTCAGAGGTTTTTATTTTTTATTTCCTTCCTTTGATCTACAATTAGAAAACTGGCATGAAAAACTTACTTTAGACTCTATAAGACATATTTTGGAATTAGTGCTATTCAGTAATAATTGACTCACTTAATATTTACTTTGGGCAGTTTAGAACAGAAGATATCCTCATACTTAATACAAAAATAATGTAGAAGATATTATAAAAGGTAAAGATAAATTACCATCGTAGTTCCTACAAGACAGACTTTCAGACAGATGAACACAGGTGAGTAAATGATCGTTAGTAATCTAAAAATAAAATATATTTGTGAACTCTAAAAAGCACAAAATTCTAACAAATTTCAATATAGTTTTCAACAATAAGCTTTGAAATAAGAAAAGGTTTCCACTTAGGCTTAAGTTAGCTTTTTTTTTTTTTTTCCGCTAGCTTTCAAGTTAATTAAGCTTCACTCTATCTGAAAGTAAAAATAAATTTTAAAAAGTGAGTAAAATGAGACTATGTTACATTATGAAATATTCTATGCCATAGTATACTCTACTAATGTTGTTAAAATAACTATCCCCACTGCATTTTATCACCATCATTTTCCTTATAACAACTTACCTTTTAAAAGATAAATTTTCTATATTCTAAGTATTGTGCTTTATGCTTTACATATCTCAGTTAATATAACAATCTTATAAGGTTTCAATTATCACTACAGACAACAGTAAGTTATAACCAACTTCTGATACTTTTAATACTACAAAAGACTGTGCTAAAAACTACACATAACTATTAATACACAATATTCATTAAATATTTATACTTTCTGACTTTGCTACAAGATTCACTTTAGCATTCTATTTAATTTTGAAGCAATAGCCTCCAGCTACCATATATATAAAATTGTCTTCAAGTAAGCTTTTTACCTCTTTTATACGGAGGAGATGGTCTTGATCTCAGAACAACAGGATCAAGACCATTCCTTGTATTCTGGGGAGAGGGACCTCCTGTGCTAGATGCTGGATTGATTGTGAATGGGAAGGTGTTCACATGTATAGAATGCCATCCCTGGTGGGCGTAAGATAGGAATCTTCATTGAGAAAAAACCAACAACAACTAAGAGTTAAGTAGTAGGGAAGCCTCACTGAGGTGCCATTTAAAGTCAGCAATCTTGAGAGAGCATACAGTGTCACACTGCAGTAGAGAAACAGCTCAGAATCCATCAGTGACAGCAAGCTGTACTGGTAGTTTATTATATTCTTTGTGATTACTTTCTCATTTGTTGTCCTTTAGCATAAAGACTTTCAGAAGTTCTACACTGCTTTAACTGCAGAGAGCGTCAAAGAAAAGAGCATCCACAATGGAAGAGGAAGAAGAAGAGGTGAAGTTAGGGTATGTCTGAGGTCAAGCACAGTATTGTGGAAAGGATGTGAGAATCCCCCCAGGAGGGGAACCCTCAGAATTCAAGTTCCAGCCTCACAGTCTAGTCATCTACACCTGCAAGATTCTCCTTCCTAAAACCAGAGGTTTGAAGTTCTTCTCTTAAGGGCAACAGTATTCTCTTTTAGTTGTTCCCACTAACTCTTAAGAATGGGGCAACAAAATTACCTACTTATTAAAAAGAGAATGAGTAGAGTCCCTATACTAAATTCTAAAACTGGTCTCAGTTGAGTCTCAATCAGTTTTTTCTAATTGTAAATGGAGATAACGATTGGTTTCCTAATTGCTTCAAAGAATTATCCAGAGGATCAAATGACCCAATATATGTATTATCCCTTGTAATAAGTATAAAGATACTACAGAGATGTTTTAAAAAATACTGTTAGCAGGCTGGGCACGGTGGCTCACGCCTGTTGTCCCAGCACTTTGGGAGGCTGAGGTAGGCAGATCACAAGGTCAGGAGTTCAAGACCAGCCTGGCCAATATGGTGAAACCCCATCTCTACTAAAAATACAAAAATTAGCTGGGCGTGGTGACAGGTGCCTGTAATCCCAGCTGCTCAGGAGGTTGAGGCAGGAGAATTGCTTGAGCCCAGGAGGCGGAGGTTGCAGTGAGCCAAGATCGCGCCATTGCACTCCAGCCTGGGTGACAGAGCAAGACTCCGTCTCAAAAAAACAAAACAAAACAAACAAACAAACAAAATACTGTTAGCCTGTTAGCATTATCTTGACATCTAGGCTATGCCCCGACATCATTGCAAAAAGTTAGATTTGGGAAATTCTATCAATTGGCTGATTTTTCTACATAATACAACAAATGATTTATCTCAAATCGTTCCTTTTTGAGGAGGAGATAAAAATGACCATTCAACTAACTACTCTGACTCATATGGACACAGTTGCACAATCACAGGCAAAAAAATTACCTTAAGTCTTCAGGCTCATTTATTTATCTATTGCTAATGTAGGTAACTTTCCTAAGAAACACATTTTCTACAATATTCCAAACATATTAATAAGCTAATTGATAACTTAATTTTTAAAGAGTTGGAAATAAAAAAGTATTTCAAATTGCACATATTCTAATTCAGGGGTTTTCAAATGTTAATAAGCAACAAAAATCTTACATGGACAGCTTGTGAATATACACACTGCCGCACTCCGACCTCTCCCCACCCCCACCCCCCTACCCCGCCAACCCCACAACCTCCCAGAGTTCCAGATAGACAGATCAGGCCTGAGAATTTGCATGTTCAAGTTCTCAGGTGATGCTGACGCTGCTGGCCTGGTATCCAGTATCCACACTTTTGAGAACTGCTGTTTTAATCTGTACCTATTCTGAAACTTAAAAAAAAGAAAAGAATAAAAGCCAACCATCTCTGTATATTTAAAAGGTATTTTATCTAAAAGTATACAGTTATATTTCCCGAGAGTACGATAAACAATTTTAATGGAAATAAACCAAAATAACATTTTTCTTGTTTGCTTTTTAAATTTGATCATAGTGCCCCCAAGTGGATAAAAACATTACTTACAAAAAAGGAACACTAAACATTTCTCACTGGGATAGGGTTATGCGAATTTATCTTTTTATTTGTCAGAATGCCCAACCTAGTGCTTTGCCCATAACATACTCAGTAACAGGGTTAATACATAAATGCTCCGCACCCCCACCCCCATTTTTAGAAAGGCCTATCACTCTTGCCCTCTAGAGATGTGGAGCTAAGTAACCCTCAAATCTCTTTTAGCTCTTAAATTCCTACATATCTAATATGTAGGATACTGGCAGTTGTCTATTTGTGCCAGATGCTAGAGAAATTCCTTGAAAGAAAATCAATTTTTCTTTCAGATAAAACCAATAATATCTTTATTAATATGTAGAAATTATTAATATAAAGCAGTAGTTAAAAAAATAGCCTGGAGCTTAAAGGCTTGATAACGACAAATCTCTTTAACAATTAATAATTGTCTTACCTGAATGTATGTAACTCTCTACCTAGCTCCCTGCCACCAGCTAGCATTTTTATATTCATTTCTTTATCATTCTTTTAATTTCAGAAAATACTCTTCTATTTTAAATGTACACCCATGGTCTTAAATTTTTGTAACCACTCAAATCAACAAACTCACACTGCTTAACAGAAGGACAGAAATTCAAAGAATAGAAGCACACCTTTTGGTGGCACCAAGCTGTGGCACCGGCAAATACTATAATGGGGCTAATGAATGCATTTACCTCTTTGTGTTTCCCTTAGCTTCCTTAAGCACATGTATTTCTCATATGAAATATCCAGAAAAGTCTCATGTTATTTTATGCCAATTAACAAATTGCTAACATGTCATGTTAATAAAAAAAGCAATTGACCTAAGTAGAAGAGCTAATTACATGGAGTAAGATAATTAAACGATTCTCAATATGTAATCAAAAATTATGGCTGGAAGTGTTTCACAATGTTGTCTTTTTGTTTTCAAGTATCTGCCTATCTGCAAAATTCTAATCAGTGTATCCATATGCATAAAAGACAGATCCAGTGCAGATGTTAATTTGTTGCATGATAGAAATCAGGTGTTCAATTACAAATAATGGGGTGTATGAGAGAACGTCCAAGATTTCCATTTAGTCGAACGCATGCATCTCTGCTGGCAAATGATTGCAAAGCATTCATATTGGAATTAGCTACTAACATGCACCCAAGGCACATCACATTCAACTCCTTTATTATCCTCATTATATAATATTCACATCTCCAGCTCTGTGTATTACCTAATTTGCCAATGATTTAGGAGTCTGAACATTTGCTGATCTGAATTCTATTTATTGCACCTGAATTCTTTTAAAAGCATGATTCTGATTTTTATCTAAACTCTAGACAACTTTAATATGAGGGATTTTGTTTCCTAATCTTACATTTAAACAATCAAAATCATTTGCTTTTGTAGTAAGGTAAATTCCTTGAACTGATATGATCAGTTCAAAATAGGCTAAGCTTTTAACATATCAAGACTATTTCAACAATGCCTCCCAACATAGTCTCTAAGTGATATTTCAGCAAAGTAACTACACAGAGGAGAGCAAATATATTTACTAGGCTAAAAGATATTATGCAGATTTGTTTTTCATATAATTCACTACAAAGTCACAGGCTTAAGGCATAGTTATAAATTGAGATATTCACCATGCCAAACTTACAAACTGATACAATTCTGAGATGAGAAATAAATGTCAAACTGATGATGAATTTTATGTCCTAACTCAAGACCCTAATATTTAGAGTTTGTAAATTATTGAGTAAATATAGGCCAGGCCTCAGATAGCCACAGAAGAGATAATTGATTTGATGGCAGATTAACAGTAATGTACATCAATGGAAATGTCATTATTTTTAATAAATGACATGAAGAAAGATTTAAACAAGAAAAAAGTGCATTTTTAATTCCTTTCATTCTCTTATTTCAATGAAATCAATTTCAAAATATGTGAATATCCAAGGTTCCTTAGCCACTAAGAAAGGAAGCAAATACAGTTTCTGAGTATGTGGCAATTAGCAGAGCCTCTAAATTATTCAAAAGTAGTAATGGGGAGGGATGTTTCTATAAACCAAAAAATAAAAAATGGTGACTCATGGACCAAATCTGGCTTGCCAATGTGCTTTGAAAGCTAAGCATTTAAAAATATATTTTGAAATCCCTTTTGCAGGACATGTTCTCCTGATTCCTATAATCCTGATACTTCCAGTCCTCATGACTTTTAACCTAATCACTTCACACAAGTATTTGAGTTGCCTGGCCTCTGGTGGTACTTGAGTATCGTGAACTGACAGTGATCACTTAAAGAGAAAAGTATTTTGTATTAGTAGGTGGTGTTGCCTAGCAGTTTAGAGAATAAGCTCTGGAATCAGACAAGTGAGTTCAAATCATGGTCATTTATTAGCTATACGACTTTGGGCAAATTTCTTAACCTCCTTATGACTCAGTGATCTTGTTTGTAAGTTGGTAACATCATACCTATCACATAGTGTTGTAAGAACTAAATAAGAATATTATTTAATGTGATAGATTCTTCAAATGTATTTAATCTACTATATCTGGATGTCAGAGATGTAAGAAGTCATATGTTTGGATCAGCTTGCTAATTAGAGTAGTAGCTGAGTACTCTAAAAAGGTAATAGTATACCAGATAATAAATATGTTTTATTTTTAAAAAGTCTGTTAAAGAACCTTTCCAGTATGTTCACAAGACTTTTACAAAACAGGCATAATTACCAGAATTATCCTATTGATATTGACCACACATTCCTGTAAGAACTAGTAGAGAATACTGTTGTATCATTGATGAAAACAAATATATATTTGAATTTTTGATAATAACTCATGCAAACAGATCTTGTTTTAAAGCCTAATGGCAAGAGTTGTAGATTGATGGGATGATATACTGAGCCCCACATCAGTGAAAGTGACTTGTGTCTCTTGGGACCTTTTAAAACTTTTACAAAAATTCCACTGTGAGTCTTACTCTCACGTTTTCCAATAATACTTTATCAAGCATTTGATAAAGTGAGGATAAAGAACATAACAAGACCTTAGAGGAAACCCTAGACTATTAGCACCATATCTACCCAACTGAACTAAGTGGCTGCTGTGAGGCAGTCCTAAACTATCTCCCTACTGGAAAGAGAGACAGAACCTGTAGCATGACAAGGCATCCTTATAGAAATTGCCTTTTGTAATTGGGTTTCTCCAAACCTAAATTTTATAATGTAAATTTATCTCCACAGAATAAAGCAAAACAAAACAATATTAGACAAATGATATCCTTTTGCTTTTAAGAAAAATGAATAGTTGTAGAATAGTTATAAATTATAGTTACTGAATAATGAACAGACTAGAAAAATAGAAGTATTTAAGATTATTAGGGACCTGTTAATTGCAAAACAGTGTGTTAGGAATTAAAATGAGGAATTAAAGATGAAAATGACACAGATCATTGCCACAGGACACTTACGAGTAAGAGAGCTAAGAAAGATACCTTCAGATATAATTAAAAATATATAGTAGAAAGTGCTATAGAATTCTGAAGATGAAAATCTGTTTTGTATCAATTGAGCCCATAAAAGATCAAGGTTACTTCCTACTTTGAGTAGAAATCACATCTGTGAGGATCAATAAGATGAAAAAGTACCCAACCCATTGCATTTCTAAACTAGAAGCTTAATGCTTAATGCGTGGAGAAAAAATAAGCACACAATCAGGCGAGAGACCATTTACTGATGAGGGTCAGTAACTGGAGTCTGAAATTTCTACACAGGTGGGTCTTATGGAAAACAATCTTTTTATATGAATGGGATGTCAGGGGGAAAAGAGGGACCTAAAGGATTCTTTTAGCAGTTGAGTTTGCATAGCGCTTTCAGATTCAGAAAACCTCAACTCTCACATCAGAGGTCTGAAAGGGTGCTAATGAAGATTAAGGGAAAGGGGGCCTAAGCTCTCAAGCTACCTTGGTCAGACTTGGTCTCCACTGGTCAAAATAATTCATTGATGATAGTAATGAAATGCCTGATGAATGAGATTAAGGGAAGCTGATATCTGAAAATACCACGTTTTCACTTATAAGCGGGAGATAAATGATGAGAACACATGGGCACATAGAGGAGAAGACCACATACTGAGACTTTTTTGAGGGTGGAGGATGGGAGGAGGGAAAATCAGGAAAAATAACTATTTACTAGGCTTAATATCTAGATGATAAAATAATCTGTATAACAAACCTCCATGACAAAAGTTTACCTATGTAACAAACGTACACTTGTACTCCAATCTTAAAAGTGAAAAAAAAAAAAAAAGACTTTCAAGAAGCATGTATACAACTATTTATCAAAGAAGTATATTTACAACTATTTGTCCTAGGTTGTTTAGATAAGTATCTATCAATGGTAATACAAGCAAAAAAAAAAAAAAACAAAAGATTATGCTCCAGAGAATACAGAAGCACCACATAACAGGAAAAATTCTAAAAGAAAATTATAAAGTGTAATGCTATGATGAAGAAGATTCCTTCTTATGCTAATAGAGAATAAAATTAAAGATAAAACTAGGTGAAAATTTTACACAAAAACTCAACATAAGCAAAAAAAAAAAGCTCTTTTGAGGTGAAATAACTGCAAAAGAATTAGATAAAAAACTTTTCCTTGAGTAATAAAATAAAACAAATAAAAACAAAAACAAAAATTTCATATTAAAAACTCAAGGCTATTGGGATATAAGAAATACTGGGAAAAATAAGCTGAATTATTCAACTCAAGGATTTGGAAAAAACACAACCCAACAATCCTAGGGAAATAGAAGAAAGGAAATAATGAAGATTTGGGAGGAAATTAATGGAACTGAGATTTTTTAAGAGAGACGAAATTAATACAAATGTATTAATCCTTTGAAAAGATTAGTATTGCAGACAAACTTCTGCAGGAATAATAGAAATTAAACAGAGAATATTTGAAGTGAGAAAAATGAAATAAAAAATAATTTTAAAAAAGGATAAAAACACAAGAGAAGATTTTAAATAATATTAATAACTAAATCTAATAATAATCTGGAAAAAAATACTTTCCAAAGGAAAAACTAACTAAAATGCAAAAATTTAAACCGATCAACAATTACTAAAAAACTTGAAATGGCCACCAAGGGTATTCAAAAATACCTCCCGTTACCTCCAACCGAAGTTTCCAATCCAGATATTATTGAAAATACATTTCTAACAAACTCCCAATGACTGAAAAATCCCACTTACACAAAAGTTTCAGTAAAAAAAAAAGAGAAACAAAGTGAAAAAGAGAATGCAAAAAAATTACTGTCCAACTGATTTAATGAGGTTAATATACCTTTGATTCCTAGACTGAAAATCACTTCAGAACAGTGAGGAAAAAAGTTATAGACCAATTTAACTTATAAGCAGAGATGTGAAATTTGGCAGTGGAGGTGAATATAAACACACAAGGAGAAGCTTAATTAGTTTTTTTTTTTTTTTTTTTAAAACACAAGGAGAAGCTTAATTAGTTTAAAAAAAAGAAGAACATTTACCTTAACTCATTAGCAGTCAGGTAAATTGAAGGGTATTATTTAAATTTTATTTAATTTAAAAAAATTTTCGTAACATTTAAATAAAAATATTGTTTTCCATGAATGTAAGGATGTTTTAACATTAAAAAAAACTCCACCGATAGAAATTACTATATTGATAGTTCAAGGAGAAAAATATCATTGCTTCCCCTTATCAGAAAAGCAAAAATTAGAAAGGCCAGTAAAACCAATTTTGGGTAAGGAGATAGGAAAGTACACTGTAAGTAGGAACAGATAACCTGGAAAGCAATCTTGAAATACTTAGTGAAATTAAGTATCTGTATGCCTCATTCCTGATTATACATAGTGGAGAAATTCTTGCACAGGACTGTGAGTGGACATGATCAAGGACAACTACTGGAACACTATTTATAACGATGGGAGTTGGAGACAATTCAGGTGTTTATCATTAGAGGATCAAATAGATAAAATGTAGTAGACACTGTGGTATGCCAGGTAGTACAAGAAGCAGTGACCTAAAAGAATATATAACAATGAATGTAGGTCTTAAATACTGGATGTTTAATGAAAAAAATTAAATATCTATAGCACAAAACATCAATATTTAACACACACACACACTACACATTTTACAAGGATACACAACATCCATGGCTATATTAACCAATACAAAGTGGATACTGCTATGGTTTGAATGTGTCTCCCAAAGTTCATGTGTCAGACACTTAAAACCTAATGCAACAGTGTTGAGAAGTGGGACCTTTAAGATCACAAAGGACTCTGCCCTCACAAATGGATTAACACCATTATTATGGCAGTGAGATCCTGATGAAATGATGAATTCAGCCCCTCTCTCTCTTTGACCCATGTGACGCCTTTCACCATATTTTAATACAGCAAAAATGCCTTCACCAGATGCTGGCCCCTTAATCTTGGACTTTCCAGCTTCTAAAACTGAGCTAAATAAATTTCTGTTCATTATAAACGACCCAGTCTGTGGTATTCCATTAGAGCAACACAAAATGGACTAAGACAGATACCTATGTGGGCAGGAGCGAAATAAGAGATGGGATCAGAAATGAAATATTTAAGTAAAACAAAAGAGGGGCTGGTGATGGTGAGTCATTAAAAGAGAAATATCAGTATTCAATGCTTGTGCTCCAAATCCTAAGGAAAACAAAAAGGCAATCAAGGTAAATCCATCAACAGCCTTTGTAACCAATGTAATTGTGTACCAGTCATAAAGGGAAAAAAGTGAGTATTTAGAATGTTGTAAATTTAAATGTAAATCTTATAACTCTGCCTGTCTGTCCCTCTCTGTTTGTCTCTCTCTCCCTGTCTGTTTCTCTCTGTCTCTGTCTCTCTCTCTTTCTGTCTGTTTCTCTCCGTCTCTCTCTGTCCATCTCTGTCTTTCTCTGTCTCTCTCTTTCTTTCTTTAGTAAAGCATGACTTTAATTTTATGCAATAACCATATGAAGAAAAACATTTTTTCACCTTTTTTTTCCATTTTCCTAATGTGTCCTTAATCTTCATAAAACTTCAACTGATGATTTTAGGTAACCATATGTTCAAAATGTTTCAAGTCACATTTTATATTTAATATATTTACTCTTTTGTGTTAAGTTTACTGTTTAAGCTCATTTCAAGTACATGTCATTTTCAGTTAATTTATTTTAGCTGCGTATTTGAGATTTAGTCTAGAATTTTAAAAGTCCACTGAATCATGACTACATTACAAGTTTCCATGTGGTATCAACAGAATTTATAATTCATATATGACATTATACTCATGTTGGCATCATTTACAAAAGAAGATTTTCCCTGAACTGTAATAAATGCTAAAACTAAAAAATTTAGAAGACCGATACCCCAGAAATCTGAAAGCAATTTAGGACTTTAACTTAGTATTATAGTAATTTAAAAGGAATACTAAGTTTTAAAATACTGTGAATTCAATTTTTCAAGTTGAATAATCCAATAAAAAATTAAATGGTATCAAATTAAAGAAACATTTAAAGTTTTATGATTGTTAACCTTTCTTAACCATAGATCATTTTAACAAAGTCTGTTGTGGGTATGCTCCTAAATTTGGAACTAAATTTATATCTCGGCTCTTAAAAATATTCAAACTAATTATTTCAGAATAAATGTAGAATGACATTTTAATTAGTAATGTATCTCCTGGCAATTAAAATTCTCTTGCTTCTCTCAGCAATTAAAACGGCAAGGCATATTATTAAGGTCCCACAATTCTTCATACCTCTTCCTGACAATTACACCATGGGAAACATTAAAGACAAGATTGTAGTTATAATCCATTCACTGAATATTTGGTAGCAGGATAAACACTCTCTTCTCTCTTCTCCTTGTCTAGTAATTTTTCATTTCACTCATAATACCTATCAATCATTAACGCAATTTGTGCTCTGTATCACAAAGTTCCATTTTCCATTTTATATGACTTATAAAAACCAATTGATTTTATAGAAATGTAAGTTATAGCAATGATTTTAATTAAGAAATAATTTTTCACCCATTTATTCATAATATGACTTTTACGGTCTGAACACTATAAATACATAGAGAGTACTTAATGCTGGCAGAAAATGTTAGTGCTGGAAATAGAAAATGTCTAAAATTACTGTAAATTGAGTATGTTAATATAACAAAGATATACACACAGAGAAACAAAAATATGTGCACCAAATAGGTGATACTGTGGTTCAGAATGAAATAGAAAAAGCAGCACTTTTAACTTTCATATGCCTAAGAATATTTTTTAAACTGGTATTATGAGATGATTTTTTTTTTTTTTTTTTGAGACGGAGTCTCACTGTTGCCCAGGTTGGAGTGCAATGGTGTGATCTCGGCTCACTGCAACCTCCACCTCCTGGATTCAAGCAATTTTCCTGCCTCAGCCTCCCAAGTAGCTAGGATTACAGGTGCCCACCACCACACCCAGCTATTTTTTTTTTGTATTTTTTAGCAGAGATGGGGTTTCACCATGTTGGTCAGGCTGGTCTTGAACTCCTGGCCTCAGGTGATCCGCCCGCCTCAGCCTCCCAAAGTGCTGGGATTACAGGCATGTGCCATTGTGCCCAGCCAATTTTTTTTTTTTTAATGCTTCTCTTATAATTCCATTTTTCTGTAATGAATATATATATTCATATATAGTTATATATTCATATATATTTATATATTCATATATATTTATATATTCATATATAGTTATATATTCATATATAGTTATATATTCATATATAGTTATATATTCATATATATTTATATATTCATATATAGTTATATATTCATATATATTTATATATTCATATATAGTTATATATTCATATATATTTATATATTCATATATAGTTATATATTCATATATATTTATATATTCATATATAGTTATATATTCATATATATTCATGTTTATATATTCATATATAGTTATATATTCATATATATTTATATATTCATATATATTTATATATTCATATATATTTATATATTCATATATATTTATATATTCATATATATTTATATATTCATATATATTTATATATTCATATATTTATATATTCGTATATTTATATATTCATATATTTATATATTCATATATTTATATATTCATATATTTATATATTCATATATTTATATATTCATATATATAAAAAACTATTGCAACAGAAGAATATCTAAAAGTTACATGGAATATATCATATGTGTAATAATATAGTAGCATAAAATCAAATCATCATTTGTAAATCTTAAATTATCTATTATGTAATGATAACAGCTAAAATGGACAGCTAACAATGTGCCAGGCAATGTTTTAGTCACTTTAGTGATACCAGTTCATTTAATCCTTACAGCATCATTTTGAAATTGGTGATTGTCATATTCAATTTTACAGAGGAAGAAGGGAGGCACAGGGAGGTTAAGTAACTTGCCTTAAGATCACACAGTGATGAGGCTATAATTGGCATGCTGGCTGCAGACTCTAGGAACTACAATTAAGCTGTCCTACTATGATATTACACTATCCTTTAGTAAATTTTAATTATGTATTAACATTTCATTATTCATATATATTACTACAAACACACGTAACACTCTCGTTCTCTCAGATATGATAGTAAGTCAAATGGCTAAATCTTTGGGTAAACAACACATGGTTTTCTATAACTAAGTGCAAGTTTGGGAAGGTATTAGCAGATTCTATTAAATGTTCATAACTTTCATTTTAAGATCAAGGGAAAGGCTAAACAAATGGGAACTTGTCTTTCTATAAATAAAACATGCATATTTGTGTCCAATGGACAAATAGATATTGTGGAGGATAACTTTATCTATATTCTTTGCAGTATTTTCAACTGTAACATTACTTTCCTGTTTTATTGTAGCTCTCTGATTCATTTTAATGTTTTACACATTTCAGGTTCAATCCTCATTCACTTTATTCATTATTTTTTTTTCTGCCCTGTTCATCATAGTCTACATCAGTCTAGAATCTCTCTGATCACTCCGGTTTTATCACCTTCCCTTTTACAGTTTTTCACATTTCATAAGAGGAGTTAAGCCCTTTCTATTCTTAAATACATTCCATATTTAATAAACATCCATAAACACATACAGCTCTCACAACCACTACCAACAAAGACAGTATTTTTCAGTTACTGTTCTCAAATAATCATTTTATATTTGTTTTTTCCCTGACTAGGGTGACCAATGAAAATTCCATCTAAGTGACTTGGGGCAACACTATCATGTACAGTGTTAATATACATTAACACTCAAGGAAGAATAAAGTAAGTTTTTTTTTAATAATCTGTGAATTCTGGTATAAGGATATTTTGGAAACAGCTTCAAGCTACCAGTTAAAATATATTCTGTGAACCACTTATTTATGGTATCTTTCCAAATGGATGCCAAAGTCATGGAAGAAGCAATTAATATCTAACAGTACACTACACTTTTTACATATGATTATGCTGTGTTTTGCCAGCTTAAACTCTTTTCAATTTTACAGTTTTAAAAATTTTCTAGTCTATGCTATTTGGTTAACAGCTGTTCCATTTCAGTGGGGCAAGTAATTAGCTCTACTGTATCTAATGCATTACTCTTGATGGTTTTTTAAGTATCACTATTATTACAGCAAATTTCACTCATTCAATCATTTGAGTCTGACACATAGTCTCAATAAATTTATTCATTTATTGGGTCTGACACATCAATAAACATGTGTTGAATAACTGATTTGATGAAATCAAGCATGCATTCAGTGCTTGGTCAAATAATGGTGAACAATAAGGTCCAGCCCACAAGAAGTTGATCTGAGCTGGTGAGACAAATAGGAGGGTGGATTTTATAATTTTATAGTAGGGAGTATTCAAGGTTATCTGGGAACACAATTTGGGATTCCCAAGTTAGTCTGTGATGGAAAAATGAAAAATATCAAGGGAATTTTCATATTGTCTCTTAATCTGAAATTCTGAACAATCAAAAGTATATAAAAATCAACCAATTATCAGACGATAATGTGTATCCACTATGTTCTGAAGCATGTGGACTAAGTAATGAAATAAGAGTCAGGATCTCTGCCTTCAAGAGACAATAATATAACTATAAACAAAAACATGTGAAAAGTATCAAAAGAAGGCAGTGGATGGTAAAAGCCAAAAAAAAGAGAAGAACAGAAAGATCTTATATATTGCTGGAAGAAATGTATACTGGTAGAACTATCTAGTAAAACTTGAAAAAGTTTAGTATTATCTTGTAAAGATAAACATTCACATTCTTACGAGCTCAGCAGTTCCACTCCTACGTGTCCACTGAAGAGAAACTATGTATATATATACCAGGAGACATGTACAAGAATGTTCACAGTAGCAATATATGAAATAGCAAGAATCTTGAATGACTCAAATGTCCATTTTGATGAAATGGATAAAGTACAGTATGTTTGTAGCAAGCCATATTGTACAGGAAAGATTATATATATGCACAAATAAATGTATAGATCAATGTGACATACATCATGGGCTAAGGATTATGATTAATCCAGCTCCATGCATTTGATGTATAATAGAAAAAATAAATTGAATAGGATTTTGTAAGACAAGAGTGCACAGTATCTAACCTTTGCTGTATAGCATACTGCCCTAAAACCTCGTGACTTAAAACAACAACGATTTATTATTTCTTATGAGCCTATAGTTTATTAAGCAGTTCTATTGACCTGAGCTGGGCAGGCCATGACCAACTCATGGGTCTGTGGTCAGTTTCACGCTGGCTAGCTGGCTTTGTTCATTTCATCTGGACTCATTCATATGCCTGAAACCCAGGTCAGCACAACTAGGCTGATTTAGTTCTGCTTTACCAGTGGGCTAGCCCATGTGTGTCCTCATGGTGAAGGAAGTGAGCAAGAGAGGAAGTGAAAATGCACATGTGCTTTTTGAAGTATATGCTTATGTCAAATCTGCTTCTGTCTCAGGGACCAGAGCAAGCCACATAGCCAAACCCAAAGTTGGAGGGGACAAGAAAGATTTAGGGCACAAGGTATGAATTTAGGAAGCCTGTTTATTGGTTCTATTTTTGTGATCAACCTACCATATGTACAAATAACTTTGTAATTCACTTATCTCCCCCTTTAATATAGCAAAGGGCAAGTCTGGCTGACTTAATCAAAAATTTTACTAAGTAAGGTCCTAGACAGCCAGAAAAAAGGAAGAAAGTCCATTCTTCTGGTGTCTGCAGGCTGTGGTAAAAAGAGATGGAATAGGGAACACAGGTGGTTGAGAATGACTTGGGTAGAAGGGCTTCTGCCCCACCTCCCATTCCAGATTCTCTTGTGCAGCTTGTAAGGTAACAAATGTGGAGCAATCTTGATGAGGCAGAGGGAGGGCCAGCATCTCTTTAGATTATCTTGGTATAAAAAAGACTCAGTAGTTCTCTCAAAAATCAAGGGAGTGGGGACAAGATGGCTTGCAGTTAGCGGAGAGTCTGCTTCTGAGGAAACATTAGTTATACAGAAAATAAACTGCCTCTCTTGGCACATATGTATGAGAAAATGTGTAACCTGGTACTAGAGTGGCAGGATTGGGTAAAAGAGTGAAAGAAATAGATTTGAGCAAATAAAAGCATGTTCAGGGTACATGAACTGATCCACTTGGCAAAGTTAGGAGTTCGTGTTGGGTATAAAATCTAGATGAACCAGATTTCTGAAGAATCTGAATGCTAGCTTAAAGGATTTGCATCTAATCCCACAGGCACTTGGGAAGCAATTGAATTTTTTTTTTAGTAGAGATATAATTGTATTCCTAAATTCCTAAATGGTTTGGAAAATGGGAACATCGTAGAAAAGTCCTTGAACAAGTTTTGTTTGTTAGGATGGAGACTGAATTAGGGTTGGCAGAAGGAATAAAAAGGGATTTAGTTGTGGGAAGTACTACAGAGAGATAGAGATTAACTAATGTCAGTGAAGAGGAAGTCGTAAATTGAAGATAAACCTAAAGATCAATCGAACTGACAGAAAAGATGAGGCTGCCAGTTTCACAAAGGTGGAAATAGGGGGTATTCAACTTTTCTTTGATTGACCTGTGGACTACTGTTATATCCTTCTAATCCACTGTCAAAAACATGTTTTGAAATGTGTTTTAGAAGTATTAATATTGATATGTAAAATAACCAGAGGCATTAAAAATACATTTGTATTTTTTTAAGTAACAAGCCGACTTTTTTTTAAATCATGAGAATAAGATGTGCTTTTCTCTTCTGAATTACTAATGTACTAACCTTAAGGATATAAACGAATGCAGGATGAATACTTAGAAATATAATGCTTGTAAACTCTTTCCTCTGTTCATGTCATCGACACTGGTATTAATGTTAAAATTGTGGTGATGTTTCTTTTTATAATCTGAACACACGTCTATCACGCTAAAGCAAGTTCATTGTATAATCTTCCCCAGTATTGTTTACTTATGATTTTCAAGTGCTTCAGATACAGTCTACATAGGGGGCTGTGGCCGTGATATTATACCGTATTAACAATGCCCCATTCAAGTAAGTTCTAGTTATGATTATATAGAGAGGAGTAGGAATACTCTTTAGGACCCTTATACCCGTATGTTAACATCTATGGAAAGAATGCAAAAATTAAATACACTAATAGACAAGCTTGGACTACTTTTGAAGAGATTCCTTTTCATCATTCCTGTATTTTTAGGCCATGTCCTATCCTTTGCTATGTTCCATAAACATTCATTTTCTCCTCTTTAGACCTCTGCTTAAGCTTTTTCCTTCCTTTTTTCAGGGACTTTCAAGTAAGGCCAGCTTTGCTGCCATATGCTGTACTTTTGCTGCTATTGCCCTTCACTACTGCCACATATGATGCTTTCTAGTTTATGTAACCTTCTGCTCCTAAGTTTCATCCCAACTTTGGCCCACTGCCATGCTCTGACTCTGAAATCTTTGCAAGTCTTGGTACTGTCAGCCCATGCTTTTGCTTGCTTAGTCCATTCCTCTCCGTATACAGTCTAGGACTCTTCCTGCCTGTCTCATCATTGAAACACTGGTTCCTTGTATATTTCTCCTCATTCTTGTCAGCTGTTGGGGAAAATACTTTCATGAATTATTTTTGAGCCTATCTAAATGTGAAAAAAAAGTGTACACCAAATAGAATTGACAGAATAAATACTGAACTAAATATAGCATGACTATTCAAATTCAGGGGTCACTGTAGCAGAAAGAAAGCAAATGACTTTTATTGAGTCCATAAAAATAATATGAACAAAGCTCAAATCTAGGGTGGTTTTTTTTTGCCTTTAATTTTTATAAGTATTGGTTACATAATACATCATTCTTACAAATAAAAACATATTAACCCTGGGGTATACTCTACCCACAAGAAATGTTGCTAAAACTTCTTCCTACAGTTCAACCACAGGGATGGTCTAAGAATAAATGTTGACAGGCAACAAGCCTCCCTGCAGACAGTAATTAATTTCAATTTAAAGTTTTGGGGAAATAATATATTTCTTTTTAATACAGTCTTTAGATTTATAGTCAAATTTAAATTTGTGAAAAAAGGAGACTTCCTGTAATTCTTCTGGGGCAATAATGTTTTGAAACACACTCCAACAAATCCACCTTACAGTGGTACCAATTAGATAATTTGAAGTTAATATCCAAACAATCAGTCCAACACTTACAACTGTGAGCATAATTTCTGCATTCTATTCTTTTCTAAAAAAAATTCATCAATTCAACAAATATTTGTTTAGCTTCTACTAAATACTAGGCAATGTTCTAAAAATTGGGTTTAAAAATAGCAAGTGAGACAAGGTTCCTATTCTATGGCAATCAAATTTAGTTGGGAAACTAATCAATAGCAAATTACACCATGGCAATAGCATTCTAGTTGAGGATACAGTTAATAAACAATAAATATCACACAGATAATAAGAGCTTAAAAAAAAGAATGAAGCCAGTTAAAAGTAGAATTGGAAGCAGAGAGAGAAGGGTTCTTTGCAGGGTGAACAGGATGGGCTGCTGTAGAGACAGCACCTGATAAGAGACAGAAGAAACAGAGGAGGTGAGTACTATGAGCATCCTAGAGTGGAGCTGGCAAAGGTCTTTAGAATGCTAATTTCAATGACACTAGTCTCTCTCACTGATTCTTTCCACAAAACATTTAATTAGGCTAATTATACAATCACATGAATGTCTTGAGTGCGATGGTAACTACAAAATAAAAGTCATGTAGACAGTAAGTATTGAGTCAGCTGTTTAGGTTTATCAATCCCTCTTCAAATAAAGCAATTTAGCTGGGTGTGGTGGCTCACACTTGTAATCTCAGCACTTTGGGAGGCTGAGGAAGGAGGATCACCTGAGTCCAGGAGTTCAAGAACAGCCTGGGCAATATAGGGAGACCCCATCTCTACAAAAATTTTTTTTAAAAAACTAGTCAGGTATGGTGGCACACACCTGTGGTCCCAGCTACTCAGGAGGCTGAGATGGGAGGGTCACAGTGAGCTCTGTTCACACCACTGCACTACAGCCTGGGAGACAGGATAAGACCCTGTCTAAAAAATTTTTTTAAATTAAAATAAAAATGAATCACAAATAAAACTATAACCAAAAATAAACAAAAACAACTTGAGATGAAATTAAAACTAACTCACCTGGTATGTAAGTCTAATGAGATCAACAATGTATCATAAAACTTGACAAATTTTAATATCACAACTAGCAAGATTTGATAGATTGGTAGAGCTATATGGATCAAATCATACTTATTTAATGATTTAAGCAAGAAAATTACAAGTTAAACTAGCAAATTGTAGTAAAACATACAATGAGCACCACCAGTTATTTAAAAAGTGTTAGACAGCATTAGACTGAAATAAAGTGAAAGTGCTTTCTTATTCTTCTCACTTGCCAGGAAATAATCTCCAGATGCTCTTTATTTTTAGAACCTGAGCTTATTTCTTAGATAAATCATTCAAGTCAGTTGCTCAGACATGGTTCAAAGCCCTTATGTAATATTTTCATTTTTCTCCCTTGGACATAGAGAGAAGACAAAATAAAGTTAGCAGAAAAATAAACACACAAAGAGCAACGAACTACCATATCTACATCCATAATAGCTGTCAAATAAAAATGTAAATTAAAGTCTAACAATTAAGCAAAGGACCTAATAGGGATATAACTGTTATACTCTCAATGAATTAATGATGATTTGTACATTTCTATTTTTCTCATTTGTCTTCAAGCATTTTCTTTTGAATAAAGTCAAATGATGTGGTTAAAACTTGAAGAATATCATAAGGCCGAGCACAGTGGCTCACGTATGTATTTCCAGCACTGTGGGAGGCTGAGGCAGGAGGATCGCTTGAGTGCAGTAGTTTGAGTCCAGCCTGGGCAACATAGCGAAACCCTGTCTCTACCCTGTCTCTAATACAAAAAAATTGGGGATTGATAAACCTAAACAGCTAACTCAATACTTACTGTCTACATGACATTTATTTTGTAGTTACCATTGCACTAATTAATACAAAAAAATCAAGGATTGATAAACCTAAACAGCTGACTCAATACTTACCGTCTACATGACTTTTACTTTGTAGTTACCATCGCACTCAAGACATTCGTGTGATTGTATAATTAGCCTAATTAATACAAAATTTAGCCAAGTGTGGTGGTGCATGCCTGTAGTCTCAGCTACTTGGGAGACTGAAGCGGGAGGACTGCTTAAGCCTAGGAGGTGGAGGTTGCAGTGAGCCGAGATGGTGCCACTGCAATTCAGCCTGGGCGACAGAGTGAGACCCTGTCTTAAAAAAAAAAGATTAGTATTAATTAATATTATTATTATTATTATAGTTCAAGGGACTCAAGTAGGATTTCGGTGAAATCAGGATAAGCCAGGCTGGGCCAAGTTCAACCTGGGAATGCAAGTAGACCTACACATACATACATACATAGGTTCAAGTCAAGGTCAGATGTCGAAACATAGTTATTTTAGACAAGGACACAGGGGAAAGTCATTCTAAAAGGTACATTTAAAAATGAAATATCAATTTTCTTTGTGAAAGAACAGACTTGGCTTTGTTTAAATCCTGGACCCTCTGAGCAAATACTACCTCGACGCAGCTAAGATTTTCCTCACCTAAATTAGTTGGAGATCATAACCCTGAATAATAATCTAAATAATGAAACTTTACTAGAGTGCAGTCATTTCACTTTATGAGGAAATACAATGTCTGAATATTTAGTGTGTGAATGCAGTTTATGTAGGCATGCTGTCCCAACCTCTGGATGCCCAGCTGGCCCTCTCTCTGGGAAATGGTGGGGCCACAAAGCAGCCGGTGTGGGGCTTGTCTCGTTTTTCTGCTGGAAGTTTAACTATTGTCTCTCCTTGCAACATGAGATGAGCCCAATGCCTTTTCTATCTTTATGATGGAAATTAAACTACAGAGTTTTATTTGTGACAATGTCAAAATATTTTAATCCATCCATTCATTCAACAAAATGTGTAAATAGCCAAACATGACTCTACACAAAGAGAAATATGAGATTCATATGAGAGTAGTTTTGCTAAAATTTTATCTTACCAATTAGAAACTATGATAAAAGTCTTCTATTATAGTTATATAGTTATGAAACTATTTTTACTATAAAAGTAATCAGTTGCATGCAGACTTCTCATAGATCATGGTCATAATGCTTCCACATATTTGTGAAAGCCAGTTTTCTCTTTTTCAGTTATAGATTTAATTGTCATAACAGTCATTTATTAGTTCTATTTTATTTTACCTTTTTTGGTTGGGAAAGTAACCTTTGAATTAGGAAAATAATTTTATTTAATAAAAACAGGAATAGTTATTTGAGTTTTAGGTTAATACTGTTACTTAGCCACTAGGCTATGCTAAAGTATAGCCCATTCGTTCAAGAACACTTCTATCTTCATGCTACAGACACACACACACACAAACCAGGAAAATAAATTCAAAAGCTGGATGTGAATCATTTAACCATTCAAAACATAGCTGGCAATTTGTTCAATAGATTTATCTAAGGGTTAGTTTCTATAATTAGTTTAGATGACATATTCCAAAAGAATAAATAAACTCAAGTTTTTGCTAAATACACATCTTGTGGTAATGCCCAGTTTGGTTTTAAAAGGATGGAATCATAGTTATGCTTATTTGATCCAAATTAAATACCTATTTTCATTTACATGTAGTTAGTCCTACTTAAACTATAATATATAGTCGTGGACTGATTAGTTATCAGAAACATGAGCTTTAGATTGGATGCATTTTACCTTCTGGTTTAAAAAATAGTCATATTAAAATGCAACATTGAGAACTAAACACCATTTATTTCATTTATTTTAGGCATTTTTTTACATTAAAATTATGTTCTATTCTCAATAAACTGTGTTTAGAATCTTTTAAGGTTCAATTTGTGAATAAGGCTTACTCTCATTTGTATTACTTTTCCCTTAATACTCTAGGGAGCACAATATTACATTTTCACCATCATTATTCACATTAATATCTATCTCTGATTATACACTGTGGGAGGCATTGAGAATTCAAATAGGTCTAAGAAACTTAGAGTACACTTGAGAACACACACAAAAATATAAATAACATTGATAAAAATATTTTTTAGGGGCCACAGATAAGTGATAAATGAATAAAACAGAGAATACATGTTACAATAGTTCACGCAAAAAAGATCTATTTGACGTCCACATTATTAAAACAGAGAATAGGTTTTTACTACTGAAGTCCTAAAGATTTCAAAGTCTAAAGTGCTCTGAAGATAAAAATCCATTATCCTCCAATTTAGTTTTAATCCACCTAACAACTCTATCTGTAACAGGAGTTTGCTATATTTTAAAGATAAATTAATATTTTTAAAACTTGACTTGTCTCTCAAAATTATTATCCATCTGTTAATTATTGATTATTGGAGAAATGATTGACAAAACACGATCCAGGCCCAAAGCAAAATGCTATTAATCTACTATTCCTGTTATGTTATTGCTTTGGTGTATGATGGAATACTTGGAAGAAAAAGATTAACTTTCTTTCTCTTCTTAAATGTAATTAAGTGCAGTAAAATCCATTTATGAAGTACCTCAGAAAAAGACGAATATAGCTATGCTGTAGGTGAAATGTTCGCCAATACATGTTTACACATAGGTATATTATTCAAAATGTTTAAAACTGTTACCACATGGGTACTGAGAAAACAGAACAGATGCTTAGGTTAAAGCACCTCTAACTGTCCCTGTCCATAGGGAGCAATTACTATTATAGCATTGTTGAAAATGTTTAATTCTTCTAATATTAGTATTAAAATGTTTTAATTGAACCACTATTTTGGAATATGATATTCTTAATTCTGCTACATAACACACTATCTTAGCATAACATCATCACAGATAATTTTCAGTTCTAACATTGCTTCAATGTATACATCAGAAACTGAAGAGGTATTTAAATATCTGGAAATGCCTGTATCTCTTAGCAATGTTAGATAATTGGGCTATGAGGCATTTCTGGTCCGTGTCCTTCAGTGAGTTCCTGAGCTTTATGGATTAAATTAAGAGACTATGATATATCCTCTTTAGTCTTTTCCTTCACCTTTAGTCTTGGGCAGAAGGCAATTGCAGGCCTTTCTAGGGGTACTGATTTAGTCAAACAGATGTGATAAAAACATACCCTACCCCCAAATCAAGCCTTGTAAGGGGTCTGGATTGTCTCACCTATCCTGGAGTATGCTAAACCAAGGAACTGCCAGGTAAGAGCAAGGGTTTCTTCCCACTGGAGCTAAAGGTTACAGGACCTGCCCTATGCATGTTCAGTCTTTGTTCTTGAGACAAGCTGAAGGTCCAGGGGTATTCACCATGGCATAGTACTGGCCATGGGTAAATTAGGGTCATCTTGGCATTATGATAGGTTCTTGGTTTTTTTTTTTTTTTTATTATTGTGCCATTCATCAAAAGAAAAAGGGACTGAGTGAAAAAGGGTAGAGAAACAACTGCAGTTCCTGGAACATACTGTGTTCTTTTATGTGTAACTCTACTAGTCTCTAAGCACTTTAGAGCACTAGCACTCTCTTTAGTCTCAAAGCACTCTATGACAGTTTCACTGAACTTGTCATCATCAGCTAAAACTCCTTCCAGGACTCCCTGCCTTTGTACATGCTGTCATGTAGCTGGAATGCCAGTTCTCCCACTGTCTACCTGATAAATTTATCCTTCAAGTTTTATCTCAAAAGTCAGGTGTCCTGTGAGACTTTCATTCACTATACCTGGCAAAAATCAGGTATTATTTCTCCCAGGTTCCCATTTCTGTCTTACAGCACTTATCACTATCATAATTATTTGCATACAAGTCTGAATTCCTGACTAGCCAGTTCCTATAGGCCTGCAATAATATCACATTAAAGTTTGTCCTAGTTGGAAGACAGTAGTGCTCAATACATGCCTGCTGCATAAATTACTGGTGAGCAGGTAGATGGATGCATGAATTAAATATTAAATCCCAGATACTCCATGTGCATTATAATCTGAGTCATAGTTAGACTTGACTTTACATTACTACATTAAAGATGCATAATGTTGGTTATCCAAATCATGGTTCCATTTCTAAGAGCCCACCCTCTCATGTACTTTTTCCCTGTGGTGAGGTCTATTCTGACACTGCACATGCTGCCTACTAAACCAAAAAGCAATACAGTCCTTAGCTCCATCCCAACTGTAATGTATACCTTGGGTTTCCCCCTGCCCAGAGCCTAACTTTGTTTCCCCTAATGGTCATCTAAAGAATCCCCCTCATTTTTTGAATCATCAGTTCGCTCCACCCTGATGTTAGTAATTGGGCCCCAATGCCAGCAGACTCTGCTTGTTACAAGGATGCACTTTCTTAGACCTCTATGTCTGTTGCTACTAACTCAGGGTAAGCCACTTCAACAACTGCTTTTCTCCATAGTAAGAAAAATGGCCCCTTTTCTTTCCTAATGGCTAATACCCCTATGCTGGGATTTGGCCATAGTAAGTCCAAAGTGTTATTCTGAGGAAGTCCTGGATTTTTGGCAATTCATTTTATTCAAGAGTTCAGACCTGTTTCATCACCAGCTGCAACAGACAAAGAACCTTGGCAGAGATGAAGGCTGACTCCGACCCCTGGTGATCCCCAGGAGACAGTCCCTGCATTTCTTCCCCAGGCAACAGTAGCAGTTTTCTCCAGTATTGATTCAATTCTCACTCACATGTTTGGATCAACACTCATATCCCTCTTGTTAAAATGTATACAGCCTCGTTGGGTTACATCTACACTATGTTTTAGTTTTTATACAGTCTATGGAAGTTTAACTATTTCTAGGAACCTCAATGCTAAGCTTGTTTCAACTATTATTGTAATTTGAAGAATGTTTCTTAGAAGGTATCAGTGCCCTGGTGCCCTGTATCAATATGACTGATGAGTAATACTAACACAATCAAGTTCCAATATCGTGGTAGCTCGCATACAGTTATCTTAACTAAGGACTCATGTATTGAGCTATAAAGCCGTCTATGGGTATAAAAACATTGAGTAAGATAACTTATGTATGTCACTTTTTGAGAAAACTCCATGTGAAAGCCTGCTATACTGGTTCTCTCACTAAACTGACAAAAATAATACACTGAAATGAAATTCAATAATTCAGGAAAAAAATCCTCAAATTTATACTCACCCACTATGCTTCATATGTGCTGGTTTATCCATTCGCACTGCCAGTTTGATTTTTAAGTCAGAATCCTGGCTATTTTTTGGAACTACCATTCGGTGTAATTCAGCTGATTTGGAGCTATTAGAAGTTGGGTATAATATCACCTGTATGGAAAAAAAAAACACATTTAAACGCATGATACGGAGTGTCTATGGGTTGGAACTAAAATATTTTCTATGTTTTCCTGTTTGAAAAAATGATGTCAACACCCAAATGTCTCCAATAAACCATTTGACTCCCTACTACGATAGCTGATGGATTTTCAATACAGACTCAATTTATTTTTTTGACAAATATGTGTTTTCACATTATCACATAATGAGTTTTCTTCCTGTGTCACTTCATAATGAATTAATAGCACAACAAGCTACAGTTGAATTGACGTTGAAAAATACTCAAGAGACACCCATAATTTCAAGAAAATTCTAAACTCCTCAGGGCAAAGCCGTTCAGAAAGATATTCTTTGACATTATGGATAACATGCTTAAAAACCAATGCCAATTATTTGAAACAGCACAAATATGCCTCATGTTTTAATATTATCATTGTAAAATAGTATTAAAGGAAATCAACTCAATTAGAGATGGAAAACAGCACATTTTCTGCTGTAGATCAATACCAAAGAAGGACTTTTTCCTGACATGTTTTCAAAACTATAGATATGATACTGACTGAAACAAAGTAATTATTTTTAACAAAACTGCCAAATTGACAAGTGATTATTTCACAACCCTCACTTCACAGAGTCAACCCAGGAAAGACAAGCCTACTCTTCAGATGTTAGGTGCCATGCAGATAACACAAGGTATTTTCCCCCTTTTAAAATCAGTTATGACATATTTAGGCACAGTTTACATCTAAGCCTTAATATTTTTAAATGGGAGCATTATAGGCTAAAATACAAAATATGTGAAGTGCACTGCATTATATTTTAAGCCATAAACCTGAAGTTTAGATATGAATGGAAGAATTATAAACATTCTCAGGTATGCTAATTTTTTTCACAAACAAAATAAATATGTTCATTAAAACTATATTGAAACATATCTTCTTGTGTATAAATCTTGAGGCAACACAAAGTGATTGTGAATCTGAAATTTCTTTGTAATACTGTTATAATTTTACTTTAATATAACAAAACTAAGTCCAGTCTCAAGTTGTTAGGGATAGTCTTTACCAATTTAATAAGGCTGCCTTCTATTCTTAGATTCTAATAGTAAAATGTTTTGAAAGCATTCATGGCAATTGACTTTGTCATGCCCTTCCCCTACCCTCAAATCCTCATTTGCAGTATAAGCAGAAATCTTCACCGAGAAATCTTTAAGTAAGACTCCCCTTCTCTCTAGGAAAGACAACACAGTCATAAAAGCTTCTCAAACTATTCTCAACTTGCAAGTTGTTAAATGTATCTACTATTTTGAGACTTTTCTCAAGTCTTTCCTATAAAGCCATAGCTGTGTTGAATCCAGCATATCTATATACTCAAGTATATAAAGGACATCTAAGAACAAACTAAATGACATTTACAATGTTTTCACAATTATGATCATACTCTAGAATTCATTTTGACTGCTAAAATATCCAGTGTAATATTTTACAGATTCTTTCTTAAGTGACAGTAAAGAAAAATAAGCTGATAGGTTTTGGCTCAAACCAGTAGACAAAGGAATATCATTATCAACTTAGAAGGTTATTCCAAAAAAGAATAAAAGACTAAGATAGATCTCTATATCCTCTGTAGCTATAGCTGCTATTTTCCTAACAAGTCTGGAAAGCTTTTTCTCTTTCTCCACACCCATCCCCCACACCAACTTTAAAAAAATTATTTGGCATGAGCCACTTACAGACTTTATTGTTTTTTAATTCTTCCTTCTATGTTTATATAAAAATTGGTATTGTACCAAACTCTGAACTCTTATACAGGAAGGGAATATTTAAATTAAAACTTTTGACAATTTCTCATTCTGCAAATGCTGATGATGGCTTGCTAAATTAGGTCCCAAAATAACTGATTTTGGCTGATCCACAAATTAAAGGCTATCCCAATATCGAATACCATTCTTTCTGCCACATTTTATTTTTTGATGGGTATTTCTAACTGAAGTCAGTGGAAGGATTTATTGCTCAGCTCTGTTCAATTAAATAAACACTGAGTTCTTACTAAGTGAGGATACACAAAGATTAAAGAACATGAATGGCTCACATCTCTCAAGAGCTCAGTTCCTCTTCAACAGGGCTTAGTTTATGTCTTTTATTAACAGCACTCTTAGCTCTGATAATATCACTTCTTCCTATTGCTCTTCTTTCCCTAGAGTATGCAATGGTTTCCTGATTTAGTTAATTTCTGGGTATATTCACAATCATTTGCTTGGCTTCTCCCTATCATATGTATATCTAATTCCCTATGTTATGTTCTCTCCACTGGAAAGACCTGGGAATGTTTGTTTTTCTGGACAGACTGACTGACTGATAAAGGTGTGAACATTGGCACGTGTAACAAGGGGAGGTCCACAGATATGAAATCTTCTGTTTCTAAGAGAAGTGCATTGGTAAATAAATGCTGAACTTAAACTTCAAAATGGTCTGTAAAATAGTTTTCAGGCTCCCAAATTGCACAAGCAAAAAAGTGGTCATACTCCTTTATCCAAATTCGCCATGAATGAATAGATAAGGAAGCAGCTCCCAAGGTGCAGAGCCCAGAGGGCCACGGAGAATAAAGGACAAGGGAGTTCTTTTCAGAACACACAATACAGCTCTAATCAAGAGATCTGGAACACTTCCTTGGCAAGGTGTCTTCACAGTGCCTGCCAGATAGGATTTCATTATTGTAATTGGACAATTACTGCCATGCGTTTCCCACTTTTCCTTTTTCCACGTGGCAAACTTACCCATAGCTCTCCTGTCCCTGTTCCGTTACTGTATATTGGATTTATGCTGAGGCAGAATGGGGAGGGAAGATGTCGTAGGCAGTTACCATGAACTTTAGTTCACAGGTTTCCAGCCTGCAAAGGGCCACAGCTAACTGTGACACAGATATTGGACTGGATATAAAAATGAAATAGGACTTTGGGCTGTTTCTCTTGAGATAAGGTGAATGTGTTCTAGGTTTAGGAAGAAGGGCAACAAAACAACTTGGTGGCCACAAGGATGAACTATGGCACACCGGCTGGCTATCTGCCACGATTCATGCTTTCACCAGTATAGAACTGTTGCTAGTAAACAGCTAATTAGCCAAGAACCAGGTTTTCTAGCTCCTCCTGCTTCTAAGTAGGGACATATGAAAGTTCTTGTTAAAGGTGACATGTGTCACCTTGGGAAAAGGTGATCAAGATACAGGTTTGATGTCTTTACCCCACTTTATTCCACTGCCAGCCAAGTTCAGAGAACACCAATACCCTAGGAAATGAAAGAAATCAGAGCCCTAAATCACCATGTGGAAGAAAGTCACACTTCTGTCAGGAATACCTGTGGTAAACTCTTACAAACCTGATATTATTTTGAATTATTGAAATGTAACGACTTTCTTGTTACAGCATTTAGCAGTATCCTAACTAGTATATCAACAAGGTGTTTTGTTTCAAAATCTTTCAAAAGTAAATAATAAAGAATTGTTTTTTTTATTAGAAGTAGTTCCACTTCAATAGGACTCAGTTCATGTTTAGAGATTGTGTCTGATGTTGACAGTCATAATAATTAAAATATTTAACAGATATAAAAGCTTACTAAGGATCCTTCTGTATCCTAAATTCACATTTAAATTAAACTATAGCTCTGTACAAATAACTTTTAATATTATTTAGCAAACTATTTTGTTCTTTACCATTCGTTTCTCTTAACCTTTCCGTATGCATTTCTGCTTCTTCTCATTTATTTTTGTCACCAACATTTTAAATGTCTTGTCAGCATGGCACAAAAATGATTTCTTGTCTTAAACATAAAGCTAATGTATCTTCTTCATAATAAAATGTCAGTGTCACTTGTCATCTTTGCTAAGGTGTAATGGAAACCACAAAATGGATTTTTAGGATTTGTTTAAAATTCCATCAAATTTAATATACAGGAAGAAAAACTAAGACTTAAAAAAATGAAATATAAAATACACATTTACACACAGAAATGTTTAGAGTGATATGGGGTTCAGAAGTAGCTTTCTCTTAAAATATATAAGCTGTCACTTCTACATTGTTTCTTTTCTACTGAGATACCTGACTGAGGCCAAACTACATACATTTGTGCATAAACTCTCAGATCTGTGAAATCAAGACTATTTAAATTGCTAAACTCTGTTTCAACAAGCACCTGAAAAACTAAAAAAACAAAACAGCACTGGGTGCTGGGGGAGACAAGCTAGAAAAACAGAGGGGCTAGATAGACAATTCACTACCTTCTCCCATATATGTCTCTTAGCTTAGAGAAAGGAAAAAAGACCCTGGGACCACAATAATTGCACCATATCTTATGGCAAAACAGTAGACACACAGTTGGTACAATTCTAGCTCAAAGATGAGTGCATTCAGCAATTCTTGAAAAAATCATGACAGCTTTCATAGAGGAATTACAGTTTCACTTGGAAGTCTAAAAGAACACATAAGATTTATAAGGCTGACATGGGGTAGGGGATGAAAAATAAAGATATGGGGGCTGTTGAAACCAAACACTGTAACAGTGGCACCCTAGAAAAAAACACATGATTCCAATGCTGACATTCGTAACATTACTCTAGGTTCTCAAGCTCTTCCCCAAGCTTGGCTGTTCAACTTTTTCTCTGTTACCTGGACTTAGCCTCAGTCAGTTTCCACCGCTCTCCACGAAAAGAACTTCAATCAGTACAAACACTCATTACATTTTCTGCCATGTCAATTCTCTTTATGTTCTCAAAAGATAAGAAGAGAGGGCCAGGTGTGGTGGCTCATGCCTGTAATCCCAGAACTTTTGGGAGGCCGAGGCAGGTGGATCACGAGGCCAGGAGTTTGAGACCAGCCTGGCCAACATAGTGAAACCTCGTCTCTACTAAAAATACAAAAAATTAGTCAGGCATGGTGGCAGGTGCCTGTAATCCCAGCTACTTGGGAGGCTGAGACAGGAGAATAGCTTGAACCTAGGAGGCAGAGGTTGCAGTGAGCCGAGACTGTGCCATTGCACTCCAGCCTGGGTGACAGTGCGAGACTCCACCTCAAAAAAAAAAAAAAGAGAGAAGATAACCCGAGAACCCTCTGGGCACCACCTTTCTAGAGTTAGGAAAAGGGACAAGACTCTATAACTGAGACCAGTCACCAAGGAGGCAGAAGAAAGCTGAAGTTTGTGATGTACCAAATTTAAGGGGGAGAGTTTTTTAGGTAGTAGGAAGGGGGCATCAGGGTCACATGGGGATCAAGAGGTTGCACATTGTTGGGTCTGAAAGGCTATTGCCTGGTTAAAAAAGAGAGAGATGACTGGAGACCTGAGCAGGAAAAAGTTTAGTTGCGGCCAGATAGCAATGGTGTGAGGGACATATCATGTTTGAGGAATAGAATAAGACTTCATTTAAGGTTTAAGTTGGCAAAATCAGGTAAGTTGGGCAAAATCATTTTGGCTAGAAGGTTACTGTGTGTAAAGGCAGGGAGGATGACAATACAGACAGGTAGGTTGAAGGAGATACAAGAAGGTAGGTTGAAGGAGATACCAGAAGGTTAAGCTTACGGATAAAACCAGTAATTATGGAAGATTAGGGATAGACTGTAAGAAATATGTTTTGCTAAGCGTGTGTTATCCTATATAGGTAACATTTAGTAAAACAATGTTTACAAACCAGAGAATGAAAATCAAATTTTCATACTCAAGTAAAGAATAATTCCCCTCTCTCTAGCTACATACATCTCAGAGATGAGTCATGTGACTCAATGATCAGGTTTCTCATATCCAACTAAGTGATGAACTAGCCTCAAACAGAGGAAGAAGGAACTAAAAACACAATTAGCAGAAATCATGGTTCAATTTTTGATTAAAAATTACTTCTGCTTACAAACAGGTGTCCTTGAGACAAAGGATATTTTAGGCAAATGGCTGAGGGAACATCTTTGCAGATAAGTAGAGCCTATCTCTACAAGAAACCTTGACTTTTTGGGTTTAGTTGATGTTTCTTTTTCTCTTTCAATTGACAGAGATTTTATACTTTAGCAAAGATTCATAAAGACAGTCTCTAGCAAATCTTTCAAATACCTTCTTGAGAGTGTAGAACCTTGAGGTAGCATATATTATGAAAGGACTACCTGAAGTTTTTTTCACTTCAGTATTTATTTAGCAGATGTTAATAACCACATATATTAATATTTGCCCCAATATCAGAACCCTTATAGTATGTGAAGATGGATCAGATGATTTGTCTAAGGGAAATCTATATTATTGCTTAGTAACAGTTTCCCGTGTTTTAATACACTTGAGGTTGCTAAATCTAAATTATTTATTTGATTTAATATCATGGCTTCCTGTCCTTAGTGAAAACAAAGAACACCTGCTCACTCTTACAGACACAATGCTCTTTTGTATACTGAAAGATTAGCATTAAATCTTGTCAACCTTATTTTCCATGGGCTAAATTGAGTTCTTTTATTTTCAAAGCTGGAAAGAATTTTGGAATTTACAATATGCAATTGATCAAACTCCCAACCTTTTACCAAATGTGTACTTGGCCCAACAGAGAACCACACACCACATCTCCTTCCACCACATCTCCTTCCTTCTATACATTTTTTTTTTTAAATAAGAAAAGCCTTTTTTTGAAAAAACAAAATGGGGTAGAAGAAAAACAAAGTATTATCCTAAGTGGATATTTTTTCCTTGACATTAGCTTGTTAAAAGATCAAGATTAGAAGCTTTGTTATTTGCGTGATGGGAGGATTAAGGATAAAGCAAGGAAAAGAAAAGTAAGATGTGTCAATCATTCTCCAGTTTTTCCTGACATCTCTATTTAATAATGATATGAAGGGGGCATTAGGCAAGCCGTTAGTAGTCTACGCTCCTTGAGAGCAAGAGCTATTGTGTAGTAGACAGAGTAATTCATTTGTACCACATAGAGTCACTTAAATGAGTATCTTTAAGACATTCTTTTTTCACCAGTTTTTTATTGAAATTACTATATTTAAAGTATGCATCCTGATGTTCTGATACATAGTGAACTGATCACTACAGTCAAGCTAATTAACATATCCATTTCTTGACTGTTACCATTTTAAAAAAATCTCTAAGCCTTCTTAATCACAGTTTCCTTCACAGTCTATTGTAAACACTCACCAAGTATTTGTTGGTTGGATGATTGGCTGGAAAGATGGATGGATGAATGAATGGGTGGGTGGATGCTTAGAAAAATTAGAAATAAAAATGTAAACCTAAAATTAATACTTCACTGTGATGAAAAGAGAAAAAGTCTTGATAACTAAATTACTGCCAAAATTTGATAACAGAGAATGATGGTAATTAATTCTACAGTGTGTTGTTTACTTAACAGTCTCTCAAAATCTATGAAACTTTCATTCTTCCATATCTGGAATGTAACAGGTAGAATACCGGCTTCCCAAAGATGCCCAGATCCTAATCCCCAGGACTTGTGAATATGTTTTTACCTTAAATGGCAAAGGAGAATTAAGGTAGCAGGTGAAATTAAGATTGCTAACTAGGCAATTATTCACCTATCCAGGTGGGCCCAATACAATCACAAGGGTTCTGAAACATGGCAGAGGAAGGCAGAAGAGTCAGTGTTGATGTGAAAAGGGCTTGACCAGCCATTACTAGCTTCATAATTGAAGAGAGAAACAAGTCAAAGAATGTAGGCAACTCGCAGAAATGGGAAAAGGCAAAACAAAACACACAACAAACAGATTATCCTCTAGAGCATCTAGAAAGGAACAGAACCCTGCTGATAGCTTGATTTTAGCTCACAGAGATCCATTTTGAACTTTTGACTTCAGAACTATAAGATAACAAATTTATATTGTTTTAAGTCACTAAGTTTTTGGTAAACTGTTGCAGCAGCAACAAGAAACTAATGTGTAGACAATGAAAGCTAAAATTTCATCATAAAGGAAAATTAAATTTACCTTTTAAATTTCTCCTCATAAGTGTATGATTTAAAGATATTTTTACATATTGATTTCTATCATCAGCTTTGCTTACTTTGTGTGTGCTTATATCTTGCACACACCTGAAGCATTCTGCTTGTAAAAAATATTTTGAAATGCTTAATTTTCTCTCATTTTGAATTAATGTAGTTAAAGTTTTGACTTTTCTTACAATAAACTGAAAAATTTTTTTAAAGGTTTAACAATGAAGCTGATTATTTTGGTTACCAGAATGAAGACCATTATGTTTATATTACTAACAAAGTTCAAGTTCCACACAACCTAACGATTAAGAATTATTTCTGCTATTTCAAAGCCTTTCTTGAAGATTCCAAAAGACATAATCAAGTTTGTCAGTCACTGTATTTTTCAAGGCTCAATTAAGGATAGTGTCTTTTATTAATATACATAGATCACTTTTCTTGTTTATAAGGTATTGATTTCATCCTTCTTAGATAGAGCAATATACTCCAACACAGCTATATCTGTGTTTTTAATATGTATATAGACAGGAAAGCATCATTATTCTTGATCTATTGCCCTCAGCCATAAATTATGAATAGCATAACCTTTACATTACTTTATCAAAACAGTTTCTATTAGAGGATGCTGCATGAGTAGCTTTATCATTTTTATTTTTACTAGTCTGATTATAATAATGCCTGCCATTTATGGAGAATCTATCAACTGAGTGTCTTGGAATGCTTTGTGAAATTTAAATCAATTCCCACATCACCCCTCAAAGGTAGGCACTATTTTGTTATGTAAACTTGGCACTGAAGTTAAATAAATATCTAGAGGCAAATCACTTCAAATCACTTCAAGATAACAACAGACACTTTCAATTTTATATCGCCCCCCTCAATTCAACATATTATCTCCTTAATTATTTCATAAATATAACAAATTTAGTTTCATTCTTAATCTTTGGTTATTAAGTACAATAAGAATTTTTAGAACCAAGTCAATGTCAGTCAATCCATAACATACGGTGGTCGGATGGAAAAGAGGGAGGTATAAACAATATCTAGACTTGGACAATTATTTTAGCTGTATCCTTAAAGTGAAGAGCATGGAACATAAAGTTATGGCAAAATGTTTTGGGATTGGCTAGCTAATTCATGTACTACTGATAGATGTGCGTATTTAAATTAAAAACCAACTACAGGTTGTGCATTCCTAATCTGAAAATCCAAAATCAGAAATGCTCCAAAACCCTAAACTTTTTGAGCATCCATATGGTACTGAAAGGTCGTGCCTAAAGGAAATGCTCATTGGAGCATTTTGGATATCAAATTTTTGGATTAGGGATGATCAACCATTAAGTATAATAAAAATATTCCAAATTCTGAAAAAATAAAAAATCTAGAATACTTCTGGTTGCACTTTGGATAAGGGATACTCAACCTGTACCACCTTAAACTGTGAAGGTGAGCTCTTGTTCTTCATATGAATAAGGGATCCATGCAAGGTCTAACAATCACTACATAATAATGTACCAAAATAACACTAATGAAAACCTTTCCAAGTTGGAATACTTATATACTGTTGGTGGGAATGTAAATTAGTACAACCTCTATGGAAAACAGTATGGAAATTTCTTATTTATTTATTTATTTATTTATTTATTTAGAGATGGAGTCTCACTCTGTTGCCCAGGCAGGCTGGAGTGCAGTGGCATGATCTTGGCTCACTGCAACCACTGCCTCCTAGGTTCAAGCAATTCTCCTGCCTCAGCCTCCAGAGTAGCTGGGACTACAGGTGCATGCCACCATGACTGGCTAATTTTTGTACTTTTATTAGAGATCCATTTTCACCATACTGGCCAGGCTAGTCTCCAACTCCTGACTTCGTGATCCACCTACCTCGGACTCCCAAAGTGCTGGGATTACAGGTGTGAGCCAACATACCTGGCTGGAGATTTCTTAAAGAACTAAAAATAGAAATATCATTAGATCCAGCAATCCCACTACTAAGTACCCAAAGTAAAAGAAATCAGTATATCAAAAAGACACCTGCATGCCTACGTTTATCACAGCGTTAGTCACAATAACAAAGTCATAGAATCAACCAAAATGTCTATCAACAGATAACTGCATAAAATTTTTAATTGCATAAACATATGTGTGTACACAGACACACACATACACACACATGCACACACACACACACACACACACACACAAAACACTACCCAGACATAAGAGAGAATGAAATTATGTCTTTTACAGCAACATGGATGGAGCTGGAGGCCATTATCCTAAGTGAAATAATTCAGAAACAGAAAGTCAAGTACAGCATGTTCTCACAAATGGGAGTGAAACAATGGGTATACATAGATATATGCAGAGGAGGGGAATAATAGACACTGGAGACTCCAAAAGGGGGCAGTGGGAAAGCAGGGTGAGCACTGAAAAATTACTTACTCGATATGATGTTCACTATTCAGGTAATGGGTACACTAAAAGCCCAGACTTCACCGCTATGCAGTATAACCATGTAACACGACTGCACTTATACCCCCTGAATTTATAGAATTTAAAAAAAAAACTTCCCAATTTGCCATTTTACATGTATGCAAACTAATTAGTCACTTAAGCAATGGGAAAGGAAGATGGACAGGGAGTATGAGGTTGAGAAATCTCTGTGATACATTTTCATATGCTCAAAAAATCAAATAAATTCAGAAAAGTAAATAACACAGGAAGATGGTGGGGAATAAGGTCAGGACATGGAACGATTCTTGGGCAGAAGAGATGTTATGTGACTTGTTCATGGCCTCATGGCTACTACGGCAGAGCCAATACCAGAATTAATGTCTTCAAAATCAGGTTTCAAACTTTTCAGTTTGTCATGCTGAATAACCAACTAATTTGAATCTTGCTCTTCTGATCTAAGGACTTCTTGACTCATACAATGCATATAATACAAACCATCAGGGAATAAGAGTGTTTTCTCATACCACTGCTAAAGGCAACAGAGGTAAATATTTTTTTCCAGCTTTATTGAGGTATACTTGACAAAATTATATATATTTACACTATACAACATGTTTTAATATCCATCTAACATAGTTTTTGTGTATGTTCTGAGAATATTTAAGAGATATTCTCTTAGCAAATTTTCAAGCGTATAATTCATGATTATTAACTATAGTCACCATGCCATACAACAGATTTCTGGGACTGATTCATCTTAACGAAAACTTTGTAGCCTTTGACCAACATCTTCCCATTCCTCATCCCCTCCACGCCTATGACCCTGGTAACCACCATCCTACTCCTGCTTCTAAGAGTTTGGCCTTTTTAGATTCTACATGTAAGTGACATCATGTGGTATCTGTCTTTCTGTGCTTGGCATATTTCATTTAGCACAATGTCTCCCAGCTTGATTAAATGACAAGATTTCTTCAGTTTTTAAGGCCGAATAAAATCCTACTGCATATATGAAAGAAATGTTCAACATCGCTAATCATCAGGGAAATGCAAATAAAACCACCTCATACCTGAATGGCTACTACCAACAAGATAAAAGATAAGAATGGCTATTATCAACAAGATAAAAGATAAGCATTGGTGAGGATGTGGGGGAAAGGGAACCGTTGCATATTATTGGTAGGAATGTGCATTAATATAGCCATTTCATAAAACAGTATGCAGGTTCCTCAAAAAAAGTAAAAGTAGAATTACTATATGATTCAGAAATCCCACTTTAAGGTATATATCCAAAGGAAATGATATCTGTATATAGAAGAGATATCTGCACTCCAATGTTCATTGCAGCTTTATTGACGATAGCCAAGATATGAAATCAACCTAAATGTCCATCAATGAATGAATAAAATGGGGTGGATATTCTAAAGTGACTTTGAATAGCTCTGAGATACACAGGAATTATTTTATTAATATAGTGACTAAAAGAGCTTAGTAATAGACTTGAGAATGTTTCAATTTACTTCTATTTTAGGTAGAAGACTAAACATACCAGAACTTCACTCGCTGTAGGATCCAAATTGTACATTATTCTATAATTGTTGTTCTAGTTTATTACTTGATTAGGGATATCAGGCATCCAAACAAAAGTAACTAATTCTGCTTTCTAGCATAACTTCCCATAGGAGAAATGAAACCAAATTAAGCACATTTCAGATGTATTCATTTGTTCACCTATCCCTCCAACATTAATTGGACATATACTGTTAGTCAGAAACTGCTAGACAGCTGCTGTTGCTAAAGTGCATAATATGTCCATGGCCTTAGCCTCAAAAGGATAACAATACAGTAGATGCCACTATGAACTGGAAGAATTTAATTCGCATCTTTGTGCCACAGTTGCTTTATCTGGAAAGTGAAGAGATTGGATTAAATGAGCTCCAGTGTCCTTTTAAACTCCAAATTCTACTTACCAATAAAACAGAAATAGCCAGAAATAACAATTAGTTTTGTTTCTTAATTAATTATAGATAAAATATCACATGAATTATGTAAAAACTAAAATAATTTACCTAGTATCTTTTCTTCAAAATTCAGCTGAACATAAAATTTCAGTTTCACTGACTTAGGAAGTACAGTTTGCAGCGAACTCAATCCCATCAGCACCCTGAAAGATAACCTCTACTCTCCCATCACTAGATACTCAGCTTTTAATTTATATGAAAAAAGGCACTGACTATTCTGGCTAGGTTGTTTGTTTTATTTGTCCTAAGGATTACAAAAGTATCGACTTTGGTGTGATGCACACATGCAGGACACCCCTACCAGCTTCCTGAACATCCCCTTTTTTTCTTCGTGAAACAATTCTGATTTTGTTCAAAGCAACAATTGTTAAATAAATGTACAATCTTCTAAACCTTTTCTGAACCTAAAGATGACTATGTGACACTAGTTTAAAAGATAACCATTTAAAGAATGTAAAAAGCAATGTAGTGTGGGTTTGTAACATATGTAAAAGTACAATGTACAATGCATAACAATAACTCAAATGATGGGAGGGAAGAACTAGAGGTATAATATTGTAAGGTTCTTAAATATACATTAAATGTTATAATACTACTTGACTTAGCCTCTTATGAGTTAAAACAACATAAAATAACAAGACATTTATCAGTAACAGAGCAACAAAGAAGAAAAACTAGAATCTTAAAGAATATTCAACCTAAAAAAAGCAGAAGAGGAAAAACGGGATAACAGAAGAGAAAGAAAAAACATCTAAATGACAGATTTAAGCTTAACCATATCAATATTCATATTAAAATTTAATTGAAATAACCCAGTTAAAAGGCAGAGGTGTGTCAGAATGGATAATAAAGACACAATTATATGCTGCTTCAAGAAATATAGTCTAAGTATAAAGAAACAAATAGATTAAAAAATGGGAAAAATAGAACATGCTAACACTAGTCAAAAGAAAGCTGGGGGCTGGGCACAGTGGCTCATGCCTATAATCCCAGCACTTTGGGAGGCCAAGGTGGGTGGACTGCTTGAGCTCAGGAGTTCAAGACCAGCCTGGGCAACACGGCAAAACCCCATCTCTACAAAAACAAAAATAACAACAACAACAACAACAAAAAGAAAGCTGAGGCAGCTAAGATAAAGTAGATTTTTAAAGTAAAGTATACTACCAGGGATAAAGAAGGTCATTTCATAATGATAAAAGATCAGTTAATGAGAAGGAAATCATAATCCCATCTATCTATACACTGCCATATCAGATATTCATAAAACATGAGGCAAAAAAAGATAAAACAAATACAAAACTATAGCAAGATATTTCAATACCTAATAGCTATATAATATAATATTTACACCAAAGAGCTCAATGGGACAGAATAGAGAGTCCAGGAATAGGCTTACAGATATATAGATAATTGATTTTTCACAAAGATGTTAAGTAAATTCAGTGGAGAAAGCTTTTCAACAGACTGTGCTAGAACAACATATTCAAATAAAAACTTTGATCTATATGTAGCTCTAGATCTGAAAATTAACTAAAAATAAATCAAAGACTAAATGTAAAAATCTAAAACTATACAGCTTCTAGAAGAAAACAGAGGAGAATTCCAACTTTGGGTTTGGTGAAGATTTCTTAGATACAGCACCAAGAACATGAGCCAAAAAGAAAAAAATCATAAATTGGACTTAATCAAAATTAAAAATTTTTGTTCTTTGAAATATGATTAAGAGAATAACGAGAGCTATCTATGACAAACCCACAGCCAATATCATACTGAATGGGCAAAAACTGGAAGCATTCCCTTTGAAAACTGGCACAAGACAGGGATGCCCTCTCTCACCACTCCTATTCAACATTGTGTTGGAAGTTCTGGCCAGGGCAATTAGGCAGGAGAAAGAAAGAAAGTGTATCCAATTAGGAAAAGAGGAAGTCAAATTGTCCCTGTTTGCAGACGACATGATTGTATATCTAGAAAACCCCATAATCTCAGCCCAAAATCTCCTTAAGCTGATAAGCGACTTCAGCAAAGTCTCAGGATACAAAATCAATGTGCAAAAATCACAAGCATTCTTATACACCAATAACAGACAAACAGAGAGCCAAATCATGAGTGAACTCCCATTCACAATTGTTTCAAAGAGAATAAAATACTTAGGAATCCAGCTTACAAGGGATGTGAAGGACCTCTTCAAAGAGAACTACAAACCACTGCTCAACGAAATAAAAGAAGATACAAATGGAAGAACATTCCATGCTTGTGGATAAGAAGAATCAATATTGTGAAAATGGCCATACTGCCCAAGGTAATTTATAGATTCAATGCCATCCCCATCAAGCTACCAATGACTTTCTTCACAGAATTGGAAAAAACTACTTTAAAGTTCATATGGAACCAAAAAAGAGCCCGTATCACCAAGTCAATCCTAAGCCAAAAGAACAAAGCTGGAGGCATCACACTACCTGACTTCAAACTATACTACAAGGCTACAGTAACCAAAACAGCATGGTACTGGTACCAAAACAGAGATATAGATCAATGGAACAGAACAGAGCCCTCAGAAATAACGCCGCATATCTACAACTATCTGATCTTTGACAAACCTGAGAAAAACAAGCAATGGGGAAAGGATTCCCTATTTAATAAATGGTGCTGGGAAAACTGGCTAGCCATATGCAGAAAGGTGAAACTGGATCCCTTCCTTACACCTTATACAAAAATTAATTCAAGATGGATTAAAGACTTAAACGTTAGACCCAAAACCATAAAAACTCTAGAAGAAAACCTAGGCATTACCATTCAGGACATAGGCGTGGGCAAGGACTTCATGTCTAAAACACCAAAAGCAATGGCAACAAAAGCCAAAATTGACAAATGGGATCTAATTAAACTAAAGAGCTTCTGCACAACAAAAGAAACTACCATCAGAGTGAACAGACAACTTACAGAATGGGAGAAAATTTTCGCAACCTACTTATCTGACAAAGGGCTAATATCCAGAATCTACAATGAACTCAAACAAATTTACAAGAAAAAAACAAACAAGCCCATCAAAAAGTGGGCAAAGGATATAAACAGACACTTCTCAAAAGAAGACGTTTATGGAGCCAAAAGACACACGAAAAAATGCTTATCATCACTGACCATCAGAGAAATGCAAATCAAAACCACAATGAGATACCATCTCACACCAGTTAGAATGGCAATCATTAAAAAGTCAGGAAACAACAGGTGCTGGAGAGGATGTGGAGAAATAGGAACACTTTTACACTGTTGGTGGGACTGTAAACTAGTTCAACCATTGTGGAAGTCAGTGTGGTGATTCCTCAGGGATCTAGAACTAGAAATACCATTTGACCCAGCCATCCTATTACTGGGTATATACCCAAAGGACTATAAATCATGCTGCTATAAAGACACATGCACACGTATGTTTATTGCGGCACTATTCATAATAGCAAAGACTTGGAATCAACCCAAATGTCCAACAATGATAGACTGGATTAAGAAAATGTGGCACATATACACCATAGAATACTATGCAGCCATAAAAAATGATGAGTTCATGTCCTTTGTAGGGACATGGATGAAATTGGAAATCATCATTCTCAGTAAACTATCGCAAGGACAAAAAACCAAACACCACATGTTCTCATTCATAGATGGGAATTGAACAATGAGAACACATGGACACAGGAAGGGGAACATCACACTCTGAGGACTGTTGTGGGGTGGGGGGAGGGGGGAGGGATAGCGTTAGGAGATATACCTAATGCTAAATAACGAGTTAATGGGTGCAGCACACCAGCATGGCACATGTATACATATGTAACTAACCTGCACATTGTGCACATGTACCCTAAAACTTAAAGTATAATAATAATAAAAAAATTAAAAAAAGACAATAACAGGACAAGCCAAAGACTGAGAGAAAAGTATTTATATCACACTCTCATAAAGAAGGTATAAATAATATGACCTTTCCAAATTCAAAAATCAGAAAACAAGCAACCCAGTTAAAAACTGGGGAAAATATTTGAACAGATTCTTCACAAAAGAAAAGCTGCAGATGGCAAAAAGATGCTAAACATCATTAGTGTTTTTGCTAAGTGCCAATTAAAACCATAATGAAATAACAATATATACCTATTAGAAGGCATTAGTACAGTGTACATGTCTAACATTTGTTCTACCCGAGACAGAGGAAAACCTCTACTATTCTGAGGAAATAGTAAAATGTCAACTACTTTTACTATAATCACCCACAAAGGACACCATAGAGGATGCTGTGCATAGTATGATCAGCCCCTGTAAGTGGTGATAAGGAAATAAATACTTTCCTATACCTCTACAGTGAAGACTCAGGCCAACTTCTCAGAGAATGACCAAGGCAGACACACCGAGCAACAACTTTCAAAGTCAGGCATGGAATGACAGGTAGAAACCCATAACACTTCAAAGCATGTGATTAATAAGCCAGACCTAATTAGAAAGAATTTGCATCTTATGTGAATTAGCCCTGGACCTTTCCCTGTCTGCACTCCTGCTTCGTCACTGGTGTGGTGACTGAGATATGATTACAAAGTCTCATGAAGAATTGCTATCTGAAAGGATTTAAGCCAAATGTAGCCAATACATATAACTGGACCACGGAATTAAAATTTTGTCTCTAATTATCTAGTTTATAAGTAGTTATCATGGAACTTCTAAAAAACTTATGAAGTAACAGATCAGGAGTAGATTAAAGATGTTTTATTGAATAATTATCTACACTAATTTTTCACAAATAATTACAAAACAATTAATAATCACTTTAGGCCTTTCCTTAACTCTCACAGACAAAATTTATATTGGGGATTTAAGAATGCCAGCATTATATATCTACATGTGAATGAAGAAAACATTAGAGAAGCTTCTCGTGAAATCATAATCACAGGTATTTTTCTTCAATTTGAAAGCAAAATTTAATGGCTAATTTTATTGAAACAGCACTAAATGACTGACTGATGCTTTACCTAGTGAATTAATATCATATGCTGCAAGATGGAATGGAAATTCTTTTGCATCCTATGTATGTCTAATTCAACTCTTCATATATAGGAGACTTTTATATTTGTGGTACAACTTTTCTTAAAATCACAGAAAAGTTATCTTTCCTCCTTAAATCCTTTCAGATAGCAATTCTTCGTGAGACTTTATAGTTGTATCTATGCTTTCCCCATCCCCATGGAAGCAGAGGACTCAGCATCTTTCTGTATATACTGAAGATGTGGTATCAAGGCCATGAACTCAATCTATTAATGGACAATAGGTTCCTTCTGTTTGAAGAAATGTTTTTACAGCAAAATTTCTAAAATGAAACAAAAGTTATTTTGGCAAACCCTCCAAAATTTTTTTGTACTGAAGATGACCCTTTATCAAGTTAAAGAGTTACCCAGGAGTGTATACTAACCAATATTTCACTCTGAAAGACTCAATGGAAAATGCATTGCCCACAAATAGATGTCCCTTGGGACTGCTATTTAGATTTTTATATAGCTATGTTAGGCAAAACTTGCTTTTCAAGTTTTTCAGGACAAAATTATCTTCATTATGATAAACTATATACTTAGGGATGCTTGACTGGTCAGCTGTTTACCTGCTAGGACATAATCATAATTGTTTCCTGAGAAAAAATCCTTGTTCTGCCTCTAGGTATTCCCTTAGCACCTGGTGGAGGGTTGGCCATCAATTGGGATGAAAAATCTCCATATGCCACCTCTATTTCCGTAAATAGGTATTTGCATCTGCCATCCACAAACAAAATTTGCATGCCAAGTACTTGCCAAATAATATAACCTTCAACTGCCCAATGTCTATGAAATTTGAGCTATCATCTCACAAACCTACAGGTTATGATATTTTTCTTACACCAAAGAGTCACTAGGTTCTGAACCTGTCCGCACATTAGTGTCAATGATACTATTTGTACCAGTGCTTCTCAACTCTGTATGCACATTAGCATCCCCTTGGAAGTGTTTAAAATACTCCCTCCTTGGCATACCCCAAACCAACTAAAGGAAATGCTTGGACCTAGAAACTGAATCTTTTTACAACCTTCTCTGACCAGGCACAGTGGCTCATGCCTGTAATCCCTACACTTTGGGAGGTTGGGGTGGGAGGATCACTTGAGCCCAAGAGTTTAAGACCAGCCTCGAAACGTTGTGAGACTCCATCTCAATACAAAACAAAAAATTGGCTGGGCATAGTGGCATACAACAGTAGTCCCAGCAACTTGGGAGGCTGAGGTGGGAGGATCGCTTGAGCCTGGGAAATTGAGGCTGCAGTAAGCCATGCTCTCCAGCCTGGGCAACAGAGTGAGACCGTCAAAAACAAAACATAACAAAAACAAACAAAAAACCCTCTTCAGGCAGCTCTTTTTCTAACAACTGTCAGAGGAATGTTTTCATAGCAACATTTCTAAAATTAAAAAATCATTTTGGTAAAATACCCAAAATGTACTTTGTACTCAAGAACACCATTCAACAAACTAAATAGTTACCAGGAATATATTACACAGTAACTCATTCACAAATAAAAGTGCACTGGCAGCCAGATAGTACCCTAAGAAGATTCAAACATTTTATAAAATGATATAAACTGTATATCTAAAATGACTATGTATAAAAATACTTTAGCTTAAATAATATTTGATTTCTGAAAAATCTGCAATGACTGAACCTGCAATTTCTTCAAATGGTTTTCACTATAAGAATAAAAATAAGAAATTTTATCTTCTATTGCACTGGGTTACTTTTGAACAGAGTATTCAGACATACACACTTACTGGAATACATTCTAAAGACAAATCAAATGGCAAAAAAAAATGTTTATCTTTACTATGTAAGTTTGTTGGTGGTGGCACTGACATGGTATTTTTGAAATTATTTACGCAAAATGAGTAAATATATTGATGTCGTTGAGAAGCAGTAAACTCATGTTTTAAAAAAAAAAGTATATTTCTTGGGCTGGGAACAGTGGCTCATGCCAGGAATCCAAGCAATCTGGGGGGCTGAGGTGGGAGGATTTCTTGAGTTCAGGAGTTTGAGACCACCCTTGGCAACATAGTAAATCCTTGTTCTACCAAAAAGTCTAAAAATTGGCCCAGCACGGTGGCATACACCTATGGCCTCAGATACTCTGGAAGCTGAGGTAGGAAGATCTCTTGAGCCTAGCAGGTGGAGGCTGCAGTGAGCTACGATTGTGCCACCGTACTCCAGCCTGGGTGATAGAGTGAGACTCTGTCTCAAAAAAAAAAAAAAAAAAAGTATATTTCTCAACTAAGAAGTGTTATACATATGTAGAATGTTAGTTTCTAAATTCCATCATCACTAAAAACAACCAGTGCTAATAACAGGTCTGGGGCAGGGAGAGTACAAGTTGAGCCTCTAAAATTTCATGTCCCAGAAAGCAAAGACCAATAGGTACATGATTTAAAAGAAAAAAAAAAAAACATATTGGTGCTGTGGGGGAAATTTTTAAAAAAGGAAAAGGAAGATAGTAAAGGAACACACATATGCTAATGCATACACACAACTTTGACACAATCTGATCATGAAAAAATAACAGACACAGACTATAACACACAAATTTTTTTAAATCTATGAATCTTTAGCTAAAACACTGAGTGAAAGGTGGTTAGAGAAACTCTAATAGTAACACCCCACAGCTTATTAAAATCAAAACAGAAAATGGTATCTTTACGATGGAGAGAACTGGCAGATGCCACCTTAACCAAGTGATAATACTTAATTAAAATCCCCAATATTAGAAAAAACTGTCACTCCGTAACTTTTGATAAGATGCAACGGGAAGCACAAAACATTATGTAGGTGGATGCTTGGCAAAGATGTTTACCTAAAACCAGTCATGAAAAAAATAGTCTTATTTTTTTCTTATTCTGGATTTGTCTAATCCAGAATAAAGAACATTTTATAAGACTAATTTGGATGCTTAAAAATGTCATTATAATAAAAGTAAAAAAAAAAAAGGTGGTGGGAGCATCTAAAATAAAGGAGACTGAAGAGCTACAACAGCCCAATGCAATGTATGATCCTGGATTCTATCCTAGACGGGGGGAGAATACCAGCTTTTATTGACATGTTGGGATAATTAGGGAACTCTGAATATTGACTGCATAGCACATATTTCTGAATCAATATTAAATTTCTTAGGTGTAATGAAGAAATTGAAGTGATGTAAGGAAATGTTCAATTCTTTTTCTTTTCTTTTCTCTTCCTTTCCTTTTTTTTTTTTAAATGGAGTCTCATTCTGTCACCCAGGCTGAAGCACAGTGGCACGATCTCGGCTCACTGCAACCTCCCCCTCCAGGGTTCAAGCGATTCTCCTGCCTCAGCCTCCCAGGTAGGTGGGATTACAGGTGTGCGCCACCACACCCAGATAATGTTTGTATTTTTAATAGAGACGAGGTTTCACCATGTTGGCCAGGCTGGTCTCAAACTCCTGACCTCAAGTGATCTGCCTGCCTCGGCCTCCCAAAGTGTGGGGATTACAAGCATGAGCTACTGCACCTGGACAGAAATGTTAATTTCTTAAACAGTATATGCTGAGGCATTTCATACAATATTTAAAAGCCTTTTTTATTATAAATGTTTATAATAAACATTATAGACATTTTACATTTTAGAATAATTTAAGACTTACAGAAAAGTTGCAAAGATAGTATAGAGACTTCCTGTACACTCAGTTTCCCTCAGAATGAATAGTATACATTACCATGGTACATTTGTTATAACCAAGAAACTTACATTGGCACATTACTATTAACTGAATTCCAGATTTTATTTGGATTTCACAAGTTTGTTCATCAATGCCTTCTTTCTGTTTCAAGGTCCAATCCAGGGCAGCATATTGCATTTTGTTGTCATGTCTCCTGAGTCTCCTCTGATTTGTGACAGTTTCTCACTTTTCTTTTTTATGACCTTGACAGTCTGGAAGAGTACTGGCCAATTATCCTGTATAATGTCACCAATCCGTGTTTGTCTGATGATTAGCCTGGGTTTTGGGGCAAGAATACCACAAGGGCAAAGTGTCCCTTCTCAAATCATAATAGAGAGCATAGGATATCCACATGACATCAGTGGTAGTGGTCATCTTCATCACTTGGTTATCAAGAGAGTATTGGCAGCATATGTTTCCCCCTTAGGTTACTTAGGTCTGTTTCTTTTCTCATCACCCCTTTCAGTGGAGCTATGTCATACCTGTACGGTACAACTAATTTCATCTGTCTCAGTCTCTATCCCATGTTGGCATCCTTTTGATGCTGCTGGTTGATGTGTTCATTAGGGAAGTGTGTGTGTTCATGTTAGTGTGCATACATTAATGTACATTCTTTGTAATGTAAAGTTCTATACCTCTTGGCAAATACATACAAGTATGCATCTGATATGGTTAGGCTTTGTGTCCCCACCCAAATCTTATCTTGAATTGTAATTCCCATAATCTCCATAATTTCCACAAGTCAAGGGAGAGACCAGGTGGAGGTAACTGGATCACCGGGATGGTTTCCCTGATCTGTTCTTGTGATAGTGAGTGGGTCTCAGGAGATCTGATTTTTTTTTTTTTTTTTTGAGATGGAGTCTTGCTCTGTTGCCCAGTGGTGCGATCTCGGCTCATGAAACCTCTGCCTCCCGGGTTCAAGTGATTCTCCTGCCTTAGCCTCCTGAGTAGCTGGGGTTACAGGTGCCCACCACCACGCCTGGATAATTTTTTGTATTTTTAGTAGAGATAAGGTTTCACCATGTTGGCTAGTCTGGTCTTGAACTCCTGACCTCAGGTGATTGCCCTGCCTCGGCCTCCCAAAATGCTGGGATTATAGGCATGAGCCACCATACCTGGCCTGATCTGGTGGTTTTATAAGCTTCTGGCATTTCCCCTGCTTGCACTTATTCTCTCTCCTGCCACCCTGTGAAGAAGTGCCTTCCACCATGACTGTAAGTTTCCTGAGGCTTCCCTAGCCATGCAGAACGGAGTCAATTAAACCTCTTTTCTTCATAAAATACCTAGCCTTAGGTATTTCTTCACAGCAGCGTGAGAATGGGCTAATACTGCATATAACACGCAGTACCACACAGAACAGTTCCTTCACTCTAAAAGTCCCCTGTGTGCCCCTTTCTGGCTGACAACCCACCTCAGCTCAATTCTTGGCAAATTTGCAACTGTTGTCTACCCCTATAATTTTCTAGAATGAATGGAATAATAAAATATGTCATCTTTTGGGTTTGACTTCTTCCATTTGCATTTACATTCGTCTATGCCACTGCATTAATTAATAGCTTGTTTCTATTATTGAATAGTATTCCATTGTATGGATGTGCCACGGTTTTATTCACTTGCCGACTAAAGAACATCTTGGTTGCTTCCAAGTTTTAGTGATTAAGAATAAAGCTGTTTAAACATTCACACACAGATTTTTGTGTTGACACAACCTTCATAAACCCTTTGGTAAATACCTAGGAGTACAATTTTTGGATTGTATAGTAAGTCTATGTTTAACTTTATACAAAAAACTGGCAAGTTGTCTTCCAAAGTGACTACAATTTTGCATTGCCACCAGCAATGAGTAAGAGTTTCTGTTCTGCATTCTCACAAGCACTGTCAGTTTTTCTGCATTTTCGCCATTTTAGTAGGTGTACAGTGGTATCTTGCTGTGGTATAAACCTATTTTAAGTGCTCTGTTGTTCATTTTCAAACTTAAATGCTACCCGAAGTTTTAATTAAAAAAACTTCATGTTGAAAACCAAGCTCCCCAGATATACTATTCATAAAACTTTATCTACAGATGTCAGATCATGTAAGGTTTTTTCTTTTAACTTAATAGAAGTTATTTGTTCTAATTAGAAAAGTAGATATATATATGTGTATATATATACACATATATATACAAAAGTATATATATTTATGTATATACTTTTGTATATACTTAATATGTGTATATATACACACATACATTATGTATACCAACAATATACATTATTGGTAATGTATGCACATATATATATACCCACACACACATATATAAAACCAGTAGCTCTACCATCCAGAGATGAACACCAATTTTTTCCAATTGTGTGTGTGCACATGTGTGTTCAGATTAAAACACATGTAACAACCTAAAGTCTAAAGCAGGTATGAGTGTACAATGTTTGAGGAAAAGAAAGAAAGCACGGTGTAAGGAAAGAAAGACAGTAGGCAAGGAGGTTATAACAGAAGATGAATTTGGAGACAGAAGTCAGTTCATGTAGATCAGGGATTCTCCAACTTTGGTGTGTCTTAAAATCTTTAGGAGGGCTTATTAAAACAGAAGATAGCCCTGCACCCCTGGGGTTTCTGACTCAGCAGATCTAGAGTGGGGCCTGAGAATTTGCATATCTAATGTGCAGGGCCACACCTGAGAACACCTGTCAGGCCTGCTACACTATAATGAGGAGTCTGTTTTTTATTCCAAATAAATTGGAAGACATTGGAATATTTTAAGGACAGAATGTTGTGATTTGTTTTGAATTTTAAATAGATCATAGTGACTGAGGTATGAAGGTCAAATCAGAGAGAACAAGGTGGTAAATGGGAAAATAGTAAACAGACTCTTTATGTGAAATGATGGTGCTTTGAATTAGGGTAGTGGGGATATTAATAAATGGATGGATTCAGAACAAACACAGAAAAAGCTCACAGAAGTTGCAAATGGATCTGGTGCTAGGGTGAGAAAAGGGGAAACAAGGGAGATGTCTAGGTCACAGGCTTATTTAATAACTGCCTCTATGGAAGGCTTTATGGGGATACAAGTCATAAGTTCTATTACAAAAATATGTGGTTTGAGATATCAATATACAATTGGAAATACTGAGTATGGAAGTTGGATACACAAATCTGAATCTACAAGAAAAATAGTAACAATTTGTAAGTCATTAGATACAAATGATATTTATAATCTTCCAACCTATTGAGGTCATTAGTATAGATTAATGGCTCTCAGGCAGGGTTGATTTTGCACTACCCTCCAGGAGACATTTAGCAATGTCTGGAGACATTTTTTATTTGACTAGAGGTTAGGGATGTTGTTAAATATCATAAAATATACAGAAAAGCACCTGCCAACAAAGAATTACCCTGCTCAAAACATCAATAGTGCTAAGGTTGGGAAACCCTGTAATAGATAGAAAAGTTGTCTTTCTAGTATGAAGAGAGTAAGGGAGCATAAGTGGTTTCTCAGATATAAAATTGCATCGAATATATATATATGTGTGTATATATATATGTGTGTGTATATATATATATGTCACTTATGTATCCAATTTAGACACTGCTTAACTATATTATTTGATCAGCTGATAAACAAATTAAAAATAGCTCAAGAATTACTTATAGCATTAGACTTAAAATGGCTGCTGTTAAACAGTGAGATATAGTTACAATAAGAAAAGTAACATTAATTTTACCCTTAAAATTAATATAATAATAGTTTAAATGAAAAACCCTGATTAATAAAAAGACCATATGTTGTCTCCAAAGCTCTTGTATTAGATTATGCTACCTGCACACCTTTGTTCAATGAAAACAAATGCACAAATATGTAAGCACATGACTGAACGAGCAGTAACACAGCTCTCTTAGGTATTAACAAATACACATATCAATAAAACGGAAGAGGAAATCTGGATTATGAATGCAGAGTCAAAATCTCTGGAGTGTAGATACAGACTTACAAATCCCTAGAAATAGAAAAATTCCAAGAGTGTAAAGGAGGTAGAAGAAAAGGGTCTGAAACTAATAGAAATCCTGACTTCAGTTTTTTAAAAAATTTCTAGTATACAGAATGATCCTAGCATCTTTTTGCATCTAGCACTGTACAAGCAGTCCATTAATACCAGACAGAAATTTTCAAGTAAGATTTCTGAAGGTTTTATTTTCTGGAAAATATCTCTGAATACAGTCTTCAGGTCTAGGTAAGACAGGTTCACATTACAGAGGGCGGGTGTTGGTGGCTTATGCTTGTAATGCCAGCATTTTGGGAGGCTGAAGCGAGTGGATCACTTGAGGTCAGGAGTTCAAGACAAGCCTGGCCAAGATGGTGAAACCCCATCTCTACTAAAAATACAAAGTTTAGCCAGGCAAGGTGGCATGTGCCTGTGGTCCCAGCTACTTGGGAGTCTGAGGCACAAGAATCGCTCGAATCTAGGAGGTGGGTTGCAATGAGCCGAGGTTGTGCCACTGCACTCCAGCCTGGGTGACAAGATTCTGTCTCAAAAAAAAAAAAAAAAAAAAAAAAAACCATTAAAAAATTCACATTACAGAAGACATCTTCATACAGACTACTCAATTAGAACACCTACTTCATTTATAAGTCTGAAGATGACCTTTCACACAGATTTACCTAATGTTAATGCTTTTACTGACAGCACAAGTTGAGTATAGTAAGGGTATACTGGGATTAGAAGGTAAATATATATATATATATTCTAGGTATGAAGAGGTGACTATAGGAAAAGAATAATTTAATGTTAAAAGGTGTGAGAAAAAGGGCTTTTCATGGGGAAAATAGAAAAGATAAGAGAGACAGATGCACTTCGGAGATATTCTGTGATTAATCACAATGAACATGAAGAGCAGATGATTTCAAATATAAAGATGATCCTTTGAACCCAGGGACAGAAATATGTTACATGAGAATTACCCTTCACCAAGAGGAAGTTGGCCAGCACCATTCACATTCAGTGGCCAGTGGAGCACATGTGTGAGAATGACTGAGTTGGTGACAAGGAATTTGTATTTACCCCTTACACAACCAAATCCTATCACAATACTTTCTGTGTTATAGACAATTAGATTTAATAAATTAGAGGTGTATACTGGGCTTGTGGGAAATAACAAATTATTTTATGTAATTTATGAACATAAAGTTCACATATGGCATACTGATCTACCTTAATCATGAATCGAAAGAAGTTAAAACTGTTCTACCCTGGACCCACAGGCTGACCACAACTCACCCTTCCCAGTTCTTTATCTTCCAGGGCCAGAACTCCAGTGCTTTCTGTGAAGAGTTTCACTTTGACCACAGGCCGAGGATGGGTGGTGGTGAAATCTCCTTGAGTCCCCCATCTGTAATGAAGTAAAAAAATGTTTCTTAAAATGCAGCATTATTTTTTTCCCCAAGGAGATGTGTCTCCATAGAAGGCAAATTAAACAATACAGAATCTTCTGTGCTCAATGAGCTTTTTATCTTTGCTTTTGTTTCTAGCAGATGGCACAATCAAGAAGGAAAAGAACAATAAGCTTTACAGCTTGTAATAGTTACTCAGCTATTCAAAAAATTAGCATGTTGGACTATAAAAAATTGCATGTTATGAGAATTTAGGTTAAGGTAAAGCAATATAGTTGTAGCTATTGAAATCTATTACTTTATTAATTCAAATGTAAATTATAGCACCATTTTTACTGGCAGCTGGGAAAATTGCTCAGGGTTTGTTTACAGAAGAGAGAGTTTCTCAGAAAATGATTTTTATATACTAAAGACTTTACCCCACCTGAGAGGTCTTTATTAAACATTATCTTTTTTTAAAGTAAGCATAATTATCTCAGATCTATTACTTCATATGACTTTTGAAGCTCCTGCCAAAAAGAAAGAAATATGCATCATAAGAATCTGAATGTTTTGTAGTTAATTTCCCACTACATTCTTTTAGGAAGGGAATAAGTCTGTAGACATCTGGTTTTTGAAATCATCACAACAAAATAACATGCTTTCTTGGCTTATCTTTTAATTAATAGCATCTTGTCTTTATTGCAGACCAGTTCATTCTACCTGATTTACAAACTTAACTGGCACACACCTGATATTAAAAAATCTTATCAATATTTCTCACAACTCTGAGAGATCAGATGCAATGAGACTCAGCACAGCATGAAGAAGATGCCATTGAGCAAAATACCAAAGAGAAAAAAATGAGATTTAACAAAATACAGATCACATTAAAAATAAAACAACAAATAAATATCAATTTTCTTATGCTGTCTTGAAAAAACAAAACAATTCACCATTTTCACGGAGCTGTCTACATTTTATTTTATAAATCTCATTCGGAGAGCTTACAACATACAGAAGACTCAGTAAAGCAGGTATAATAAAAATTGAACAAATACTTGTGATTGCCTTCCTCTCCTATCACAGCATTTATAATAAATGTATACAGTAAAGCAGAGACCATTTCAATGACTGAAGAAAGTAGCATCTAGATGCAGTCTGTTTTTTTGAAACATCATAAGCCAGAGGGAAGAGAAGATTCAATTAGGGAAGAAAACAGCTTAATTTCTATTTTAGACTTCCAGAATGGGGTTAGCAAAGAGTCTTTTTGCAATTTCATATAATTAAGATGGTTTACATAAAGCAATGGTAAAATAGGAATAAAAACAAAAATAGATTCAGAACCAAAATAAGGCATAAAGAAAAATTCTCAATTTAGTGTTTGGAATCTTAAGCCTTGAATATAGTCAGGCAATCTGGTTAACAGCCTGGGAGCTAATTCTCATGACATACCCTTTTAAATTCAGTGTCATATGGTTAAATTTAGAAGACTAATAACCTTGGGAGACATTCTCTTATAACTGAAATAAAAGATTTTTGATAGTCATATAGAAACCGTCTAATAGGTTTCCATAGAATTTGCTTTTTAAAATCCTCCCCATAAAACTTCCATGTATTACACTGATTTTTTTCCTCTAATTTCAAAATCCTTTGAAAGTATTTATACTACATGTTCATTTTTAATTCCCAAACCTCCTGCAATACATGATTCTTCAAAGAGAAAAGTGAACTTTGTCTTTGAACCTGGTCCTTCTGAAATGCATCCCAATTCCACTTTGCTGGATAGAATAAGACAAATAACAATGAATACGGAGGAGAAAAAAAAAAACTGCTCACTCATGGTTCCATGAACTTCCAGAAAACTATCTTTTACCTTTGATCCTTCACAGACAAGTATATTCAAAAACTATTCTACAATATTTATCACCATAGCCCATTTCTCATTTATGCATTAAAATATTTTTATACAATGATATATTTTAAGTGTCCATAAAATGAGATTCAGTTAAAGAATAATGATAAAGTGAAAACCAACATTCCTGCCATTGAGGTTAAGATGGGGAATGTACTAGAACATTAGGAAAGCCCTTGTGTGCCCCTGGTCTCATCTTCCTCTCCTCTCCACCATCACTACTCTGAAGTAGCTAGCATCCTGAATTTTATATTTATCACTCCCTTGAATTTCTTCTTAAAAGGAATATTTTCAGCATTTTACCTTTAAGTGTGATAACTGCTCTAGGTTTTCAGTAGAGTAGTTATTTTTATAGGTAAAAAAAATTCCCATATTTATTAGACACACACATAAACATATCAGAATATATGTGTGTATATATATGTAATATATGCATATGATATATACATAATATATAAAAATATATATCACAATTATATATGAAGGAGATATTGTACATGTGTATATACATATATACATATGTCCTTCATATCATATACATCACAATAGCATATATAACATACATCCTAACACACATACATCATATACATAACAATATCATATACATAACATACATATCATATACATCACATCATATACATATGCATATGTATATTCATATCATATACATCACATCATATACATATGTATATAACATATGTGTATATATACATACACTCACACACATATAAAGATCCAGAAATGAGTGCTCTAGTTTATGAAACATTTCCCTACATTTATTGAAATAATCTGTAATTATAGTAGATTACTCTATTGTCTTCCTTTCTTGAGATAAACTTTCAAAAAAATACTAGAACGAGTAGGCTAATACTTTGTTTAGCCTTTTATATAATGTCCATTATTGAGACTAGCCTGTATATTTACTTTTTTGTATTCACCATGTTTGGTTTTATTGAATAAGTTGAAAAGTGCTATATTTTTATTATCTGAAAGAGTTTGTCAAAAAATGATAATTATCTGTTCCTATAACTCACCTATTAAGCTGTTCAAACCTGATATTTCTGTATGGGAAGATACTTGCTAATGAAGTGATTTCTTTATTGGTTGTAGCTACAGAATTACTCAGGTTTTCTCTTTCTCCTTGAGTGAATTTTGATAAGCACTAAGTTTTATGTTATTTATTTCATCTAAGTTTTTCAAAAGTACTTATACAAAGTTGTAAATTTTTTCATCTTTGAATCCTTATAGCATCTGTCATGTCTTTCTTCATTCTTAATGTTTTCTTTTTTCCATTTTTAAACTTAACAGAGGTTCATCACTTTTATTGTTCTTTTCAAACTCCTGTCATTTGACTTTGACAATCCTCTCTACTTCATGTTTTTTATTTTATTGCATTCTGCTCTTTGCTACATTATTCTAATTTATCTATTTTAACTCTGCTGTTTAAAATTTTAAGTTGAATGCATGGTCATTAATTTTAAGCCTTTCTTCCATTCCGGGCAAGCATTTGTGAGTATAAATTTGCTTTAAACACTTTACAGCACCCCATAAATTTAGAAAGTGCTATTTTTACTATCAGTCAGCTGTTTACAGGTGTGATTTAGAATTTCTCTCTATATATATCTTTTCCTTTTTCTTATTAAGTTCTATTTTTATTACATCAGATTAGATAGCATAGCCTGCATAATATTGATCATGTAAAATAATTGAAATGGGCTTTAATTTCCAGATTTTGTGTGTCTAAGTTTTCCATGAGTGCTCACAAAGAAAAAAAAATTCTCCATTATGGGTACATTATTGTATTTATGGCCAGAAGTTCTACTTTCAAGGTTTAGGACTTCTGAGTCAAGGGGAGGAAATGCTAACGAACAACTCCTGTGAACTGAAGAAGGCTTAAATAATGTGTTCTCAGGCAAAGGAGAAGCTGAGGCACAAAAATACCAGCAGATCCTGACTGCAGCAGGCCAGAAGACAAAGCTTTTACTGACATTCAACAAAAATGTACAATTTTAAGGGGGTGCATAAATAGTTATTTATAAATATTTATCCTTGTATCCTGGAATGTTGGGATTTATCATTTCTTTATAAGAAACAATAAATAAGAAACTTTCTTATAAAGAAAATATAAATCCCAACATTCCACGATACAGGCATAAATTGGCACCAATTTGATAATTTCTTCTTTGGGAAATAAAAGTTGAAAAGACACAGTTAGAAAAATCATAAATTCTAGAATGAATAAATTAAAAACACAAGCCTCCCCCATCCCCACTCAGCAAAGGAAAAAAAAAAAAGGCAGGAAAAGAGGAAAGAAGACAATAGGCCTACCTTCAATATTCACCAAGACATCTCCTTATTTCCTACTTAATTGGCATATTTAAACCCTGTCGGTAATTAATACCAGTTATTGCCTTCCCATTTTCTCAATATTTTATGACAAAAGAATACATTATCTTCCTGTCATTTTGTGTTGACTCAAAACGCATTGCCTTTCTCCACTTCTCTGAATGTATTATTTATGAGGATTCAGAATTCCAAGGTAAATGTTCGAATGAATAAAAATCTACAAAGCACCTTTACGAGAACAGCAGGACTTCCTGGCTTTGAAAACACAGGGTAATTCATATACCAACTGAAATAACTGACATTAATTATGTATTTGCTATTAAATAAAGGGTACTGGAAATTTGTATCAGGAGCCAAAATACATGTTCATATCTTTTAACCTAGTAAGGTTATTTCTAAGGACTTATCCTATCAAAATAATTGTAAGTATTAAAAAGAGTCTAAGTAGAAACATTCATGACAGCATTATGTATAACAGTAAACACTTAAGCAAGATAAATATAAAATATTAGGGGAATGATTATGTAAATTATGGGGCATGTGATGAACTATTTTGCTATTTTATAATGATGGCTATAATGGCAACATAAAACCATGCATGATATAAAGTGAAAAAGAGGGAGGATACAAAACTGAATGTGCACATTTTATTCATTTAAAAAAATGGAGTACCTTTTATGTGGAGATGACATTCTAGTGTGAGCAACCAAAGTCCCTATCCCCTTGGGATTTCTATTCTAATAGGAGATTTTAGATAATAAATAATTATACTGTAACATATATTCCTTCTCACTCCTGCCCTGCCTTCTCAATAGGTTGTATATTTCCATGGTCTCTTACAGTAGCTAGAGCACTAGATATAACTTGTGCCCACTTTTGACCTGTCTGAAAGTCGATAGTGATATGAAATGACAGTTTTAATTTTCCATATGTCCTAAACTCATTTGGGTAAGAAATCAAATATATTTATAAAATTATATAAACTTGGGTTTAGTTTTGAGCTTTATGTTCTGCAGATCTCTCCTGAGCTGCGTAACCCTGTTTTAATTATTGCAGCTTTGCAAGATGTTATGGGATCTGTTAGAACACAAAGAAAACAGACATTTTCATCTTATTTCTATTCAACAAAAAGGGAAGGGAGGTGGTGTCTCTGTTAAACTCTGTTCTAACATTTATTACTGGAATCTTAAACTTTTTTTCTTCATTATGTAGAAAAAAACACACATTCCTTAATTTATTTCACAGTATTTAATATATTGGGATCCTAAAGAATCTATTTCCTTTATATTGTCTGACTGTTGCACATATGTAAGAAAGTTATGGTTAAACTCTATTCATTTTTCAAATGATTTCATTTCCAATACAGTGAGTGCTTTTAAAAATTATTTGTCACCAAATAACCAATTAACTCTATTAAAAAGATTATTAAAATTATCAAATAAAAATGACATATATTCCAAATGCATCACTAATTTTATAACAGAAAACATTAAATAAGGATCCAGCAACAGGGATATAAATGAAAGCCTATAAAAAATCACAAATAATTCTTATGATTTTTCATGCTGAATTTTTTTTTTACTTTTTTTTAGTTCTGGGGTACACGTGCAGGTTGTGCAGATTTGTTACATAGGTAATGTATGCCACAGTGGTTTGCTGCACCTATCAACACATCACCTAGGTATTAAGCCCAGCATGCATTAGCTATTTTTCCTAATACTTTTCCTCCTCCCATCCCACCCAGTGTGTGTTGTTCCCCTCCCTATGTCCATGTGATCTCACTGCTCAGCTCCCACATATAAGTGAGAACATGTGGTGTTTGGTTTTCTGTTCTTGCATTAGTTTGCTGAGGATAATGGCTTCCAGCTTCATCCATGTCCCTGCAAAGGACATGATCTCATTCCTTTTTATGGCTGTATGGTATTCCATGGTGTATATATACCACATTTTCTTTATCCAGTCTATCATTGATGAGCATTTGGGTTGATTCCCTATCTTTGCTGTTGTGAACAGTGCTGCAATGAACATATGCATGCATGTATCTTTGCAACAGAATGATTTATATTCCTTTGGTATATACTCAGTAATGGGATTGCTGTGTCAATTCCATGTCTTTGCTATTGTGAATAGTGCTGCAATGAATATATGTGTGCGTGTATCTTTGTAACAGAATAATTTATATTCCTTTGGGTATATAACCAGTAATGGATTTCTGGTTCTAGGTCTTTGAGGAATCGCCACATCATCTTCCCCAATGGTTGAACTAATTTACATTCCCACCAACAGTGTAAAAGTGTTCCTATTTCTCTGCAACCTTGCTAACATCTGTTGTTTCTTGACTTTTTAATAATCACCATTCTGACTGGCATGAGATGGTATCTCACTGTGGTTTTGACTTGTATTTCTCTAATGATCAGTGATGCTGAGCTTTTCTCATGTTTGTTGGCTGCATGAATGTCTTCTTTTGAACAGTATCTGTTTATGTCCTTTGCCCACTTTAAAATTTTTTTTCTTGTAAATTTTTTTCTTGTAAATTTGAGTTCCTTGTAGATTCTGGATATTAGACATTGCTCGAATGGATAGATTGCAACGATTTTCTCCCACTCTGTAGGCTGCCTGTTCACTCTGATGATAGTTTTTTTTGCTGTGCAGAAGCTCTTTAGTTTAATTAGATGCCATTTGTCAATTTTTACTTCTGTTGCAATGGCTTTTGTCAATTTTATCATGAAATCTTTGCCTAAATGGTATTGCCTACATTTTCTTCCAGGGTTTATATACTTTTGGGTTTTACATTTAAATCTTTAATCCATCTTGAGTTAATTGTTAATAAGGTGTGAAGAAGGGGTCCAGTTTCAATTTTCTGCATATGGCTAACCAGTTTCCCCAGTATCATTTATTAAATAGGTAATCCTTTCCCCATTGCTTGTTGTCAGGTTTGTCACGATGAAATTTTTAAAACAATCCAACTCTAGTTAAATTATCATTCTTAAAATTTAGCCATTTTAAGATTAAAATGATATAACAGATTCTTCTAATAATAGAATAAAAGTTTTGGTTCAAAACTCAAACATTCAGTATTTATTTGGTAGCATTGATTCTGATATTCTCTTGGGAAGTAGAAAATCTTTCCAAAAGTTTCCTGCACTGGACTTTAACTAGGTCTAAGGTCTTTCTGCTGTCCTATGAGAGATTTGCTGAAGAAACTGACTTTGGATTCACTCAATTCATGAAAATGAGTAAGGACTGTGTTATTTTCATTGACTCATATTTGGTGAGAAGGTAGATGGGCACCTCCCCCAAACTCATTATGATGATTCAAGAGGAAATAAGGATTCTTGAAAATAGGATAGTGAGTTGATCAGAAAGGCCTGATGGTATTCTCAAGGGTGTCAAGCAATATCATTTTTAACCGCATGCCTTCTTGAGAACTGGGAGCCAGGAAACTTGCCTGACTGAAAGCATACAATGTGTCTCTGCTCTTGCAGCTATGTTTATGCCAATGAGCTGTAGTAACCTTTAGTTTCATTAAAGAAATCTGCATGTGTTGGTGTCTTTCTATTAGTCATTGTCCTGCACATAATGGCCATACTCCAAAGCCATGCTGAAGTCACTGGGAAAATGTGTATGTTTAATAGATGTGTAAAATGTACCAAGTAGACACAATATCCCACCTTTACTAATAAACGGTATTATCTCCTTTTAATTGAATAATGTAATAACCTCTGAAAATTGGGAATTAAGTTTAACAAGAGAGAAATACAAAAAGCCTGATTATCAATTATATAAATGGAAATTAAATAATAAAACACTAAAAGACTTATAAAACAATGTTAAGCACTGTACAAATGTTTTTAAAAATAGCTTTCTTCATTAATATAAGCAATTAAGACAGTCTTGTGGAAAACTCTAAGCAGAAGACAATACTTATGGAAGAGCAGCTTTTAATATTTTAAAAGTTCAACACAGGGCCCAAGTATATAAAAGGCTTATATAACACTAATGTACTTCAGCCAAAGACTCAGTGAAAAATGACGAAGATAAGTAAGTTTTCATGGGCACATGGGTGGCTGCTGACACGTCGTTTACTATGATCCAAACTATAAGAGATAAAGAAACTTATCTTGGGAAATTCAAGTGCTTGATTCCAATAGGCTGTTGCAAATCCAGATACAGATTTGGGAGTGATTAACACAGAAACTGTTGTATAAACTATGAAAATGAATGAGCTTATGAAGGGTGTCCACTAATAATGATAGTAGGGACTTCTACCTTACAAGTGTGGGCTTATACATGTATCTCTATGCTTATGTGTGTACTTAAACGTATATTTTAAAGGTTTGCAATCATTTATTGAGGTATAATTTACATGCAGTAAAATGTAATCATCTCAAGTATAGAGCACTGAATTTTGAAAAACGCATGCAATCACGTATACAGAACTTTTCCGTCACCAAAACATTTCCTTATTTAAGATGTTTGCACTATGTAAAATGACCAGTGGTTCAACGTGAATTCCATCAAAATCCTAACATTTGCAGAAATATGAAAATCTACCCTAAAATTCATAAGGAATCTCTAGGGACTCAAAGTAGCCAAAACAATCTTGAAGAAAAACAAACAAACAAAAAAACAAAGTGGAATGCATCACATGTCCCAATTTCAAAACCTACTAAAAAATAATGGCAATCAAAATAGTGTGGTCCTGGCGAAAAGACACATATACAAACCAATGGACTGGAACAGAGAGCCCAGAAACCAACCCTCACACATATGGTCAAATGTAATGCATATTTATTATTCATTTAAAAATTAATGGGATATCCAAATTGTTCTATAACATGTTCTTTTATGTAACACTATATCTTGAACTTCTTCAAGTGTCAGAACATGGATTTATGTAATTCTTTTCAAGACTTAAGACATTTCCCTTGTATGGCTGTGCTATAATTTAGTCAATCACGCTTCTAATGATGGACTGTAAGGTTGTTTCCAGTCTTAACCATTACAGGCAGTGCTGCAACAGACACCTTCATATAAATTCATATATAAATGATGAAAAGAATAAAAGATCAGAGACAGATTTCTAAGGCAGCCCAATATTTTAAACTTCTCTTAAACATAAAAATGTTATCCTAACAGATTGATTCATAAAAAAATTTACCTATCTAGTAAATAAAATTTACAACAAATAGTTCCAATATAATCCTAAGTCAAAAATTTTAAATAATTCACTGCAATACAAAATTCAAATTTACTAGCTAGAAATTCAAAATTTTATTATAAACAAATACTATTTCCCTTAATTTTAATAGTTAATTTATACAACAGGTTTTAAATTCCATTTACTGAATGTATTTTAAAACAAATTTTCTATACATCTAATTAAATTAGTTTAAATTGGGTGATCAATAATGTTTATAGAAACTGCCTAACTTATCACCATCATTGTTGTTGACATACTATAAAAGTATCTGAAATTCCAAATTGTTCCTGTTTGCAGATGACATGATTGTATATTTAGAAAACCCCATCATCACAGCCCAAAATCTCCTTAAGCTGATAAGCAACTTCAGCAAAGTCTCAGGATACAAAATCAATGTACAAAAATCACAAGCATTCCTATACACCAATAACAGACAAACAGAGAGCCAAATCATGAATGAACTCCCATTCACAATTGCTTCAAAGAGAATAAAATACTTAGGAATCCAACTTATAAGGAATGTGAAGGAACTCTTCAAGGAGAACTTCAAACCACTGCTCAGTGAAATAAAAGAGGACACAAACAAACGGAAGAACATTCCATGCTCATGGATAGGAAGAATCAATATTGTGAAAATGGCCATAATGCCCAAGGTAATTTATAGATTCAATGCCAACCCCATCAAGCTACCAAAGACTTTCTTCACAGAATTGGAAAACACTACTTTAAAGTTCATATGGAACCAAAAAAGAGCCTGCATTGCCAAGACAATCCTAAGCCAAAAGAACAAAGCTAGAGGCATCATGCTACCTGACTTCAAACTACACTACAAGGCTACAGTAACCAAAACAGCATGGTGCTGGTACCAAAACAGAGATATAGACCAATGGAACAGAACAGAGTCCTCAGAAATAATACCACACATCTACAACCATCTGATCTTTGACAAACCTGACAAAAACAAGAAATGGGGAAAGGATTCCCTATTTAATAAATGGTGCTGGGAAAACAGGCTAGCCATATGCAGAAAGCTGAAACTGGATCCCTTGTTTACACACCTTATACAAAAATTAATTCAAGATGGATTAAAGGCTTAAATGTTAGACCTAAAACGATAAAAACCCTAGAAGAAAACCTAGGCAATACCATTCAGGACATAGGCATGGACAAGGACTTCATGACTAAAACACCAAAAGCAATGGCAACAAAAGCCAAAATTGACAAATGGGATCTAATTAAACTAAAGAGCTTCTGCACAGCAAAAGAAACTACCATCAGAGTGAACAGGCAACCTACAGAATGGGAGAACATTTTTACAATCTACTCATCTGACAAAGGGCTAATATCCAGAATCTACAAAGAACTTAAACAGATTTACAAGAAAAAATCAAACAACCCCATCAAAAAGTGGGCGAAGGATATGAACAGACACTTCTCAAAACAAGACATTTATGCAGCCAAAAGACACATGAAAAAATGGTCATCATCACTGGCCATCAGAGAAATGCAAATCAAAACCACAATGAGATACCATCTCACACCAGTTAGAATGGTGATCATTAAAAAGTCAGGAAACAACAGGTGCTGGAGAGTATGTGGAGAAACAGGAATGCTTTTACACTGTTGGTGGGACTGTAAACTAGTTCAACCATTGTGGAAGACAGTGTGGCAATTCCTCAGGGATCTAGAACTAGAAATACCATTTGACCCAGCCATCCCATTACTGGGTATATACCCACAGGATTATAAATCATGCTGCTATAAAGACACATGCACATGTATGTTTATTGTGGCACAATTCACAATAGCAAAGACTTGGAACCAACCCAAATGTCCATCAATGATGGACTGGATTAAGAAAATGTGGCAATATACACCATGGAATACTATGCAGCCATAAAAAAGGATGAGTTCATGTCCTTTATGGGGACATGGATGAAGGTGGAAACCATCATTCTGAGCAAACTACCACAAGGACAGAAAACCAAACACCGCATGTTCTCACTCATAGGTGGGAATTGAACAATAAGAATACATGGACACAGGGTGGGGAACATCACACACTGGGGCCTGCCAGGGGGATGGGGGGAGGGGGGAGGAATAGCATTAGGAGATATACCTAATGTAAATGATGAGTTATCAGGTGCAGCACACCAACATGGCACATGTATACATATGTAACAAACCTGCACGTTGTACACATGTACCCTAGAACTTGAAGTAAAATGAATAAATAAATAAATAAATAAATGTATTTGAAATTCCAACTTGAGATATCTAAATTGAATTACACAGAGTTTAATAATATACTGCATGCAATACAGTGAGGACAATGAATAGAATGGCTTTCTAGGCCATGAGGATAACATTCATCCCACAAATCACACTGTCATGTAAGACATCAGACTATACTACTCTATATTTTCAACAAAACAAAAAAAATTCTGCATGGCAATATATAAAAGACAACAATCTAAGTGAAATTAGTGATACAAATACTACAAATTTATTCTACATAGTTTCACATAAACATTGTTGAAAAAAGACCGATTAAATAACAAAAGGAAATAAAAAAGAGCCATTACCTGAGCCCTCGCCCACAGCCGAGTACAATGGTACAGAAATAGGGCTACAAAGTACAGACCCAAGAGACAGATTCTGGGCTTGGAAACCACAAATAAGTGAAAAGACCCGGGGCGAGCAACTTTACCACAACCTAATAACATGTTCCTCATAATACATTTGAGGCATCAATGAAAATGATTCATGTTAATAAATGTAAGAGCACAGCACATGTCGCACAGAAAGTGCACAGAGAATGTTCGTTATTCTTACTAGCATCCATATTAGTACTGCTTTAGCTTTACTAAATAATATCTACCTGAAAAAATTGACAGTTTTGAATATTAAAGTTTTCATCTGTTTCATAAAATGGTGACACTAAAATCCAGACGATATGAAAAAAAAGAGAGAGAGCAATAGAGACATCAACTAACAGCAAAACATGGCAAAGGAGAAAAAGAGAGAGGAAGAAAAAGAAGCCATGTGAGAATTTGAGGAGAGGAAGAGAAAAGGAAAGAAGGGGGAGAAGAAATGAGATGATTAATGAAAGGTCAACTTACAATAGGCAAAGTGTTACAAACTGAGATTCACTTTTAATCTTAATGTATTTTTGTATATCATCTTTTAACCTTCATTTAAAACATAATTTACAGTCTATAATACTGAAATGACACAAATTTTAATAGAAGAACTAGACAGTACCTTTTAAAGTAACTATGTTTTATCATTCTAGGCTTTTGGGAGGATCTTTCAAAACACTGAATAAAATTTTTTATTATGATGGAAAGATAACACAAAGTTATTTGTTTCTTCAAACATGACAAGAACTGGGTGTAGCAGCACACATCTGTAATCCCAGCTATTCAGGAGGCTGAGATAGGAGGATTGCTTGAGGTCAGATGATCAAGACCAGCTTGGGCAAAATAGTGAGACCCAGTCTCAAAAAGGGGAAAAAAAATTACAAGAAGAGACAAAATCCTGAGATGACATCTTGCACTTTAAGGCAGAAAAATATTGGGGAATGGGTTGGGGTGGGTAATGACTTTCATAATAAGAAAAATCCTGCAACCTTTATCTGCCTTCTCTTCCTTATTGTCTCATAGAAGTTTCCCTTTCCCTTCAAAGAGCTAGTTCTCATTTGGTTGCTCTAAGGATTACAAAGGCCTCCGGAATAATAGGATAAAATTGTCCTTTAAAGTCTGTATTTCTTTTGTGAAGTATTCATGCCATTAAACCTCCACATCCAGAGTAGAAAAATCATATTACACTTGTATCATTTTCTTCTGGGAAAGTCTAGCAAGCCTGTTAGCACAAAATCAGGTTTCAGAAATAACAGAAGAGATAATCTCTCACAAGCATTTTCCTTTCTCTCCCTCATAGCAGCACAGTTCAAAGACATTAGCTTGAAGCATCTAATTTTAAAGAGAACAAATTGGTCACATCTTGCATTACAATTTTACTTGACCAAGTAAAATTGTAATCCAAGATGTGACAAACAAATAATGTACAAAAAAGCACAGTGCTTTATAAGATGAAAACCAAGATTTTTAAAAACTTACACATAGGAAAGAATAAGTAATTGATGTATAACTTAATTTAACTTTAAAGCATAAAACATGCACAAATCCCCCAGATGTCTAAATAATAAAATGCAATGGTGTGGAAATGAGCACAACTATACTGTATACACCAATAATCAGTCATCTACAGAAATTTACCAATATGTTATGTTCATATTGCTCCCATACCCTCAACTTTGATGCCTATGTGAGAATCTCAACCTACTTGCTCCCATTTTGTGGGACTAAAGAGTTAGATGTGTTATATGAACCAAAAAAAAATCCTTTCAAATGTAACATAATTAATATATTACCTTTTAAAGATAAAAAGTACTAGACAAATTTAAAATATAGGTTTGCAAACTATGAGGTTATAATTATCACTAGGTAATCAGTTCAGCATATGAAAAGTAAGAGTGCCCATCAATAACTAGTACTTTCTTTACAAGATATCTTCCACTAATTGATGTCTAATTCGATGGAACTTTAAGTGGGGGTTAATGTTCTTTGGGGCCAGTCATTTGGGGGTATAAAAATGTTTTGCTTTACATTTTCTTAATTTGAAGATCTTGGAATTGCAAAGTACTATAATGTCAGTACATACTATTCTTAATTGCTTACATTTAAAAGCAAATATTCCTCAGCTGTTTCCAGCTACTCCAAAGGTAAGAGAGTCTTAATTCTGTATCAGAGCAGTAACGTGGAGGACTTTACAGGGGGAATGCCAGCATGGACCATCTATATGGGTTTATTGCATTTCCCCTGGGAATGCTCCTTTCGGGCTCCCCCTGCAGATAAAACAATTTTTTTTCTTTCCTAAATGACAGTTTCTTTAGTTGAAATAAAGAGAATTTCCAACTACACAGAAGTAGAATGGGAGCAATAGGGAAAGTCTCTACATTACAGAAACATCCCAGATGCCAGAGAGGGTAGGATCACCTGAGACTTTTTCTGAGAGTTGAAAAGAGCCAAAAACACCAGGCATTCAACAAAAGCATGATGCATAGAGCAGAGGCAAGTGGATACTCAAGTGCAATGTGAGGGCTCAAAACCAGCCCCAGGAATATCCAGAGGAATACTAGCACTGCGGTCCACTGTACAGAAGTGACATGCCACAAGCAGCCTCAGGAGTCTGGTCAAGCAGTGAAACCTGGTAATCTTCACAGGCCAGACAGTCGGACTGCCAGTTATCCTGCTGCTGCTGGTTCCTGTGAGGACTACCCACATGTTACTCAGGGAAGGGAGTCCCACCTGCTGTGGATTTCCCATAGCCACAGTAACAACTAAATGTTGAGATACCTTGGAACAAAAATGCTATACACACAGGCTTTTAAGCTCAAGAACATTTAAGCTCATTTTGTTAGAAAACATTTGATCCTCATAACAGGAGCTCCATCAAGAATTTAAAGGGGTGGAAATCACTGTTATGATCTATGTTTCTCCAACATTTACCTACCTGGCACTTAATGGAACATTTAAATAATGACACTTTGTGTTAATTCTTGTCCTCATTTATCCAGAATCTGAAAGGATATTTAATAAGCACCTATTATGTGCCATTTATGGGAATGAATGATGAAAACACAAAGATGAAGGCAAACAGACTCTGGCCTTCGTGACTCGGGCTTGTGTTAAAAGGAAAAGCGTGAAATGTAAACAAATACTATAGCAGTGAGAAAAGCTTCACGATGACCTTCATTTTAAGACAGAAGTCATTACCTATGTATGTTTATGATTTCGCTCAGCAATCATAGCTACATCCCCACTGTAAACAACATTGTGCTCTGGACATAAAAGGCACACATTACATATTCAAGACAGAAGACAATGATGTGCAGAAATAACACAGACTTTCGAATCTAAGAGGACTGGGTTTGAATCCTGGTTTCCCTACTGAAGAGCTGGGTTAATTTAGGTTTCTTTATAGCAACAAAAAACCCACTTTGTGTTGCTATAAAGAAATACCTGAGACTGTGTAATTTATAGAGAAAAAAATTTATCTGGGTCATGATTGAGCTGGCTGGAAGACTGGGTGTCCAGTGAGGGCATCAGGCTGCTTCCACACCTGGTGGAAGGCAAAGGGGAGCTGGCATGTGCAGAGATTACCTGGGGAGAGAGGACACAAGAGGGTGGGAGAGTGAATGCCAGGCTTATTTTAAAAACCAGCTCTTGCAGGAAATAAAAGAGCAAGAACTCACTCAAGCCATTCATGAGGGATCTGCCACTATGAGCAAACACCTCTCATTTGGCCCCACCTCCAACACTGGAGATTACATTACTACATGAGGCTTGGGGGGTCAAATATCCAAACTATCATCATACGTCAGTTAAACTTTTTGAGTATCTGTTTTCTTTTCTAAAAATAGAAACACTAGTAAGTCCTGCCTCACACAATTACTTGGAAAAAGAAATCAGTAAGTAAAATAACTATCATTATATCTGGCAAATCAGAAGGCTTAGTAAATAAATGCTTGTTCTTAATTTACCTGAGCACTGCTGCTATGGTCTGAATGTATGTGTCCCCCTACAGTGTACATGTTGAAATCCCACCTCCCCAAGGATGGTGGTATTAGCAGGTGGGACCTCTGCAAGATGATTAGGTCATCATTGTGTCTATGCCCTGTGTCAGTAGAGAATAATTATAGAATACTCCACATGAATAAAATACCACATGACTGCTTAAATAGAAACCATAGTTTTGTCTCTGAAATGAATCTCTTATCATTTTTTTATTCTCTAAAAATTCTTCCCCGAAATAAAAAGTAAAATACAAAGTCCATTTGTACGTATTTTAAAATCAAATGCTGCTTAGAGGTTAGAAAAGAGTTTACCTTCAATTTCCCCTGTAATAACTCACAAACATTAAGCTAACCAATCAAGTAACATATCTGATATGCTTTGGGAGAATAAAAAATGTAACTGTGGATTTTTGTTCCAATTTACTCAGGTATAAATCTATTCAGCATATCTTTCAATGAAAGCATACAGAACTTTTGGCAAAGGCAGACTTGGCATCTTTTTAACATTTTTTTTTGAAACAAGAATAACACAAACATGAGACATTATTCTAATAAAATATTATCTGGGTCCTTTGACCACAAAAATCATATGTGTTTACTAAACAGATGACATTTTGTTGCCTAGTTAGGTATTTAGTTATTTTAGAACTACCATTTCTTTTTTCTTAGATTCCTTACATAAATATATTTTCTAGCAATTGTTTTGTGAGTCCTTATTTCCATAGGCAAAAGTCAGAAGTAAGCAATGTGAGTGGAAAATTTTTAATTGAAAAGAAGCACAGTTGTGTATTTGGTTAAATAGAAATATTCTACCTTTGCTACAAAGATTTTTTTTTTTGAAAAATACCCTGGGTATTCACATAAGAGTTGGGAAAAAAGGAAAATACCCCCTATGTTTTTTAAATGAGAATATTATAATAGCTTTAGAAACGTTCAAATTCTAGCTTACATTTAAAAAGTAGTTTCTCCAAGAAACCCCAAGTGACATATAAAGGAAATTTAAATAATACATACCATTTTTGTTGCTGCTAAAATATTCTGGATATGTAAGATGGAATATTAATGTTGCAATTTGTGAAGGGAGATTTGGGCCACAGAAAGTGATTTGTACAATGTCACTTAGCAGATTGTATTTAATTATGTAGTGGGTGGAAATTAGGGTGACAACTGGCTCCCAGATGCTATTAAGTCCATTCAGACTCATTTAACTTTCTCATGTATTAATACTAGCAGGCCAGTCAGTGAATATCTATAGTTTTATAGGCATAACTAATTTTGGTAAAACAGTGTCCTCCCTATAGAAGCACTCTTATTGATACTTCATTAATAGGTTCAAGATAATACTGTTGTCAGTTATTGGAGGTTAAATGCTTCATCAAATAAAGGTTAGTTACAGAACCAGATACTGAGGATACGATGTTGAATAAGACCTGCCTTCTGTCTTCAGTGAGCTCAAAGTTTTTGAGGGGGAGCAGATAAAAAGAGAGACAACTAGAGCAAACAGTGAGAGTTCTGGGGACTGAGAACATATAGGGTATTACTGAAGCCCTCTGGGGAAGGAGGGAAGCAAGGGCTCAGGGAAGCCCTCACAGAGAAAAGCATGCTAAACTGGAGCCTTCAAGGAAAAGTAAAGGGAAAGTAGTTAGGTGCAGAATGAAAGGAAGGCAGGCCATGTGCAAGGACAGTGTTCTTCCCAGGAATGGGACCTGCTCCTGGTAGGGACAACATTTTTTAATGTGTGGACACAGGCCAGGGAAGTTCAATAACTCCAGATGCAGGGGATAGCTCAACTGATAAAAACAGCTCCCTCTAAAACGCAACAGAATTCCTGCTTGAAAATACTATACAGCATAGAATCTAAGCTGGAGATGCAAGAGGTACAGAGGTAAGTGGAAGTCAAACCAGAGAGAGGCTCCTGAAATAAACCTAGCAAGGGCTCAAACCAAGGGGCAGGCAAGGATGATGTGGTAAGAAAGATTTGCTGGATATTAAGAAGGCAGAATCAACAGAATTTACATATAGAAATCAAAAAAGAGGAAGAAATAATAAATGCCCAAGTCTCTGGCTAAGGAATCCTTACAGCTAGAAATACCACATACTGAGTTGATAAACAGAAAAGGAGGAGTGTGTTTAAAAGTGAAATATAAATGTTTCTATTTTTAATGTGTTGAGTAAGGTATCCATGTGAAGATATCCCCCGAAGAGAAGGCTGCCTAGTATTAATCTGGATAACTAAAAAGCAGATTTTGTCAACTGTAGAATTTATTTTAGTAACAGTTTTCTTTCTAAACTTGAAAGCTATTTCTTTGTATTCTTTCACAGGTTTAGGCCCTTTGTAAAAGTGTATTTCAGATAGACAATGTTACATATAATATGAAATATACACACATATAGGATACAGTATATACTATATTCTGTGTTACTTTAACATTTATATTTCACCTCTAAACACACTCCTCCTTTTCTGTTTATCATCTCAGTACCCATACTGTTTCCTATCTAATTAAAGGCAGTGATTATATTTTACTGTGAAATTCTTGCTCATCCATGCCATATGGATAAATATTCCTAGATCAGATTATATTCCTCGTAATATATCTTAATTCACATAAGTGGTGCTATAAAACTGTGAACTATTTTGATCAACTTAAAGGAATTTGCTGTTTGACAATTACATCTTCAGACTGGTTTTAAGAAAAGGATGGCTATAAAAATGGATGGACACTTTTCATCCAGGCCGTCAGAAGCTACATGATGGAAAGAAAACAAAGCAAACAACACACGCAGTAGCTAAGTCAAGGAATTAGCCTCTTTGCAAACAGAAAGAGCAGCTCCATGGAGTCAAAGCAACAAAGCTAAGCTGAGATTGGTGTAAACAAGTTTCTCTTTCTAAAGATCCCACCAACTGTGGGAAAACAGCAAAGGTCACTGGCTAGGTTGGGGACCTTCTCTGAAAAAACTGAGCCATGAAACAGTCATAGATATGCCCAAGAAAATGTTAATGATGAAATTTTAATGTAATCACCAATCTGTCTGATTATAGGGGAAACAAGTCCATCTGTTAGTAAGTCTCATCAAAAAAGTGACTAATCACATTAAGTCCACAAACTTGCTCTGAGCCTTCTAGAAATACTGTTACTTCTGTAATTTTAATGAGTTTGCCACAGCAGAAATCAAGACCCCTGCTCTAAGCAATTTATAATTCTATTGCCACTATTAGTAGGGTATATGCTTAGCAAAAAGCTCAAATAAACAGTAAAGTCCAACAAAAACTTGTTATGACATGAGTTTGTTCAGAGCTGAACTTAAAATAACTTTTGTCTGTTTGGGTCCTATTTACTAAAAGTTTCGTTTAATAAAGAACTAATGAGCCTCTCCCAGATATTGGTTCAGTGGCCTTCACCCAGAATCCAGTATTTGCAGACAGAGAACACGAGAATGAGGCAACCTGAAACACTGCTCACATATAAAACAAATAACTGGATGTGAACATTTTGGGTTTTCAGAGGGAACAGCTAAAGTTATTTAACATTAATGTAGATGTTGACATTTAGCTACTGATTTTAACAAAAATAATGCACCACTTTAGAAACACAATTTTTTAAATGTGGATAATGATAGGTTAAGTTTTTACATCATTAGAATCATATTCATAGTGCATAAATATTGTTTCACTTTTTTTTTCCTAGACATCTACCATACTTGAAAGTGAAGTAATACAGGGCATAAAAGATGTATTTTTCATCTCTACCATTTTGGCAGAACTATATAAAATTCATGATTTTTTTTCACATTCAAATATTAAAATTTTTGAAGATTCTTATGAGAATTTGCCAAATTCAATATGATCCAAATGCTGCCATCTGCCAGCAAAGCTACATTACGGCAAAAAAGGAAAGTTAAACATTAGAACACAGTGAGAATTTCACAGACTTGCTTCAGGTATAATTTGCTATTTTATAAGCCAAAAGACTTCCCATCTTCGCCAACCAGATCCATCTTGCATTTTATGTAATAAGGAAGTCTGAGCCAGGAACACGAAAGTGTTACTTGTCTAAAAATTGACTAATTCTTTATTTTTATTTTTTAGCCACACTTCACCACCACTGCGATTTCTCTGGTGGTCTTAAGTCAATGAAGTTCTGGGAACAAAATAAATTAAAAATAGGATCATCTTCTCTTCCTTAAAAAAACATTTCTTTAAATAATGTTACATGAATATCTTTGCAGCAATGTTTCTAGAGCCTGTAATTTGGAAGACGTGTAAGTGCAAAAAAAAAACCCCAAATCCTAAGTTTACATAGACGTACTCTTCCCAGGAAAACAAAACAAAACTTAAGAAAAAATATTGCTGTTATCATCCAGGTCGCAGAGTTCCTATACTTAGAAAATTTTCTTCAAATTTCAAAGAGAAGGAGAAACTACTGTGGACAATAGCTCTCATGCTGCAAAAGTTACCTGATAATTGTCAGTACTTCAGGAGATTTAAGTCTCCCTTTTAAACGGGAAGGCTTAGAAATTATGTTTTTAAAATCTGTATTAATTTAAAAACATTCAGCTTGCCATTAACCTTACTAAATAACTTACTGACAAAAAATGTATAAATAAAAGGAGAAAAATCACCGTCATGGATATATAAATAATAGTGTCTCAGTAAGGAAAAATATTTTACTTAGGTGGTTTGAGCTAAAAGTTTCCGTTAAAGCAGGAGAACCTGTAGCAGATTCACATACCTATAAAATAATTACATAATGCATAGATCAGAATCATGGCCAAATTAAGGGAGAAAAAAGAAAGTTTATTTTTTTCATATGGGAATTACTTCATTTGAATGTGTGAGATGGGAGGTGTAGGGCATACATTTAAAAATACATTTCACTTGCAAGGAATGTCAATCTTCATCTTACGACCATTGCAATTTTACTGCATACACAACTCCATAACTAAAAAATCTCTATATAACATGTATATACAGAAACACACCGTGGAAGCTAATAAATGAACATCTTTTGCTCTGAAGCTATACATAAGTCACTAGCATGAATATAAAAATGGAAATATAATACATTGTATTGACTTTGTGCTAATGAAAAAGAGAGGGTTCTGAGATCAATGTGGGTACAAAACCTTCAAGTTGAACTGGTCTTGAAATATCAATCAGAGTTCCTAGGCAGAGAAAGATCAGGGAGGCACCATGTGTACATACAAAGGCATGAGACAGTATGGCATTTTTGGCTCCCACTCTGCGTGGATCTCCAGTTCACCGAGGTCATATGAATACTTTGATTCACAGAAACAACTTCCTGTATTCTCTTCTTACCACTGAGGACTTACAAAGTGTTCCAAGATATTTTTAGGAACTCTTTCAGATTTCCCTGTATCTGAAAGAATAGCAATAATATAAGGTTGGATTCAATTTAAGATTATCCTTTCTTTTGCTAATCCACATGTCAGTTACAGAGGAAGATCGCAACTTCACCTTGATTTCATAACTCCAGAACAGGTAATAACAAGTGCTCTTCATGTAATGTATTAACATGGTGCCAACATGGAAGACACGGCTGCAAAATTACTGTCAACAACTGCAGGCTATTATGCTGCAAGGCACTAGAGATCCTTTGACGGCTACACTTTAGCATAGCAGATATAAATCTTCAATGACATCAACTGAGACACAAAACCAATGTTGATAGAGAATATATGACAACTAACAAGTCTTTTCCCTTCATAACTGACAATTAGGCATTATTCATTTTGAAAACTACCTCCATTTGATTGTAGCTAACTCTCAAATCTTAAAAAAAAGATTATACAGTGCTTACCAAATAAATATTATATGACAATACAAACACCCAAGCCAAAAATCTCAGAAGGGACTTGGGAAACAAAAGCACATTCCGCTTCATAAAATAACGTTTGCGGTTTGGTACTGTTAAAGGCACTCAATCGTTTATCAAGTGTGAAACTCCTCCTGTAAATTTCCTGGACTTAAAAATAGGATGCTAAAAGAAGAGATTTAAAGAAAGTAGAGAAATGAATACATGAGCAGAAAAATAAAAAAAAAACACTCAAAGCAAAGGCTAAAAGAAAAAATAGTGAATATATGGGCAGAGGTACCTGAAGAATATAACGACTGGGTGTTCCTACCTATATTACCCCAATTAACTCACAAAATAGTCCTTGAAATAGGTACCACTGTTTCCTTCATACCAATGAAGAAACAGACTCAAACAGATAAAAATAGCCATAGTAACACAGCTAATCTGTGGCAAAGCTAGGATTTATACACTGCAATGTCTCAATCTTTCTCTTAAAACCATGTTGTACTGATAAATACCCACTATAATCCCCTGTCGTTAACATTTTAAAACCTAGAAATTTTGAAATCTTGAAAAATTCTACTACTGTATGATCTTTATATGTAGAATCTAAAAAAGTGAAACTCATAGGAATGAAGAGTAGGACAGTGGTTGCCAGAGGCTGAAGGTGGGGGAAATGAAATGTTGATCAAAGAGTACACATTTTCAGTTATAAGACGAACAAGTTCTAGGAACTCTGTACAACATGGGGGATGATGGATATAGTAACTTGATTGTAATAATCATTATACAATATATACATATATCAAATAATCATGTTGGATACCTTGAATACAATCTTTATTTGTTAAGTAGATAATTTTAAAATTTTACAACACAAAAATTCTACTTCCTTATCTTTCATTCAATGTATTTCTGTTTTTAAATATTATGAATTCTGGTAATTTTTCAAAACATGAACTTATTTACCAATTCATACCAAGAGCTATGCAACTAGGTTTCTTAAAATGCCTTTCCTAACTTATGTATATCACCATTGTTATTCACTCACAGATTGTTGAAGATCTTGACAAATCCTTTACATGTGCTATCTCCATTTGCTCTCTACAGCAACACTCTCAAGTAGTTATTAATGTGCTTGTGTCCCAACAGAAGATTTGTACTTTAATGCCCCCTTAGGAACCCTGCCCTGTGTAAAGATCTGCACCAGCAGCACTGAGGGTGGACCAGCCCCGGGCATATCTCCTGGACTGCTGGACAGAGCTCTAGATTTAAGAGTTGCAGCATCTTAGAATAAAGGCATTTCTTCTGACTGCATGGGTTCAAAAGTTTGCATGTGAAGTATGACAACACTAAAGTCTTTAGAGTTCAGGACTTAGTTCAGGCTCAAATAAATGGTATCTCCTAGAAAAGCAACCCTTCAAACCTTTTCTCATGCACTTCCCACAATAATTCTGAAAAATTTACCTTCTTCACACATTTTTAAGTGGTCACCTAGAAATTTTTAACATAAAGAGTTGCAAAGAATATAATTTCTGGTGCATTTGAAACATTGACATTTAACATAAAACTGTTGTCCCTCTTAAGTAAATACCATGGAATCTAACTACAGTCATGCATTGCTTAACGATGGGAATAGGCTCTGAGAAATGCATCCTTAGGCGATTTTGTGCTTGCTTATGTGAACATCATAGAGTGTGAAAATCACAGAGTGTACTTATACAAACCTAGGCAGTATGGCCTACCACAAACCTAGGTTATTTGGTATAGCCAATTGCTCCTAGGCTACAAACCTGTATAGCATGTATTGTCCTGAATACTGTAGACAACTGTAACACAAAGGTAAGTATGTGTATTTCTAAACATATTTAAACATAGAAAAGGTACAGTGGAAATATGGTATAAACAATACAAATGGTAAACATGTATAGGGCACTTACCATGAAAGGAAATTGCAGGACGGGAAGTTGCTCTAGGTGAGTCAGTGAGTAAGTGGTGAGTAAATGTGAAGGCCTAGGACACTACTGCACACTACTATAGACTTTATAAAAACTGAACACTTAGGCTACACTGAACTAGTAAAAAAATTAAGTAACTGTACTACGATGTTACGACGGCTATGATGTCACTAAGAGATAGGAATTTTTCGGCTCCATTATCAACTTATTGGACTGGTCATTCATATATGCAGTCCATCATTGACCGAAACATCATTATGCAGTGTATGACTATTTTGTAGCAATATGATCCCACCACCAATGAAAAATACCTGCAAACTCTTTACAGAAATTTACAATATTTCTTTTTTCATTGAACTCCTTACTTTGATTTCATTTCCTCCAGAAACTTAGAATTGTTTTCTACTGTAATATATGTTAATGCCTGAATATTAATGACCTTATCAAAATTACCTATGCCAAATCTATATATATTTTTTCTCTGATCCTAAGGATCTAGTCTCAAAAATCACTGAATTGAGTTTTTATTAGACAGTAATGCTCAAGTGATCCAAAACAAATATATCACACAAATGTGCATTTATAATACATATAATAAATAAATACATTTATTAGATATGCATCTCAATGAAATGGATAGTGCTATTTCTTCCAATTAGTTCATGTATCCATAGATTTAAACAGAGTTCAGCATTAATTTTAATCCAGGATTTTTTTTTCTGTTGTAAGCTCTAAGAAAATAAGTAGATGGGAGCATTATTATAGCAATGTCCATCAATTTAATTCCTGCCTATTTAAATGTCCCCAAACCACACAGTGATTAATAAGCAAAAACCCTTTCAATTATTTAGCAGTTGAATACTTGTATAAATTCTTTGCCAACTTTACTGAAAGTAAAATACAAGCCATCTAATTTGCAGAAGAATTTATTACATCATCAATCAATCACTTCCTCAAAACCAATGGTAATATTACACATTTGCCTTTTGAACGGTACCCTGGAGGTTTTTCCACTCTGGGACAAGAATCACCACTGTTAAAACCTGAGTTAAGTGAGAGTTGTACCTTTCCTTTGTAAAGTGGGAGAAGGATGACTGTGAAAGGGAGGCTGAGAATGAGACTGAGCAGAAGACCTTTAGGAAAGGGTACTTACAGAATTAGAGGGTTCCTACTCAGTCCTATTAAAAATATACATGTGCCTCTGTATCCCTGGGGAAGTTGTCTTGCTTATCCAGGTAGCCTCATAGTTTGAAAAACATCGTCCCAGTTAGGGTAGCAAAGGTCTGGAAGTGACCATGGAACTAGGGCCTAAATTGAACACACACAAGAAAAAGAATTGGCCCTTTATGGTGAATATCTTTCACATGGAACTTCTAGAAAAATTGGAGCTTGGGGTAGGAGAATGAGGACTGGACTTTCTACCAATCTGGGCAGATGCTGGGCCAAGTGTCATAGTCTGAGACCGACTGAGAGGCTTTTTTAAATACTCTAAATAGTACAAAAAGTAGTACGATTAGAGTACTGAGTGCCTACTGAGCCATACTATTGTGGCTGGTGCTAATGGGGAAAAAGAAGGTATAATACACAGCCCTTGTCTTCAAGGATCTTCCACCTTATTTGAGCCATCTGTTAAGGAAATGAAATTTAAGCAGAAAGAGGATACACAGTCTATATTATTAAATCAGTAGCCCAGGGGAAGAGGAAAGAGGGCAGCCATAGGATGTATAATTTGGCGAGGGAATGTTGTGATGTTAGAAGTCCCTGGCAGTGGGAGAACTGCTAAGAATTCATCGGAGAAGAGTTACATGTGGACACTTGATATGACAAACGGCATTTGCTAACCAAGAGAGAACTACAAAAGCACCTACATACATAGACATTTCACGCCTTCTTCCCCTTCCTACCAACCGCAATCCTAAACAAATGTTGTAGAAAGATTAGACGAACAGGAAAAGCAAGAATGGATAAAAGGGACTAAAGTCTCTTTTTCCCACTACAGGTTTCTGAGTGATTTAGAAGGAAAGAAAAAAGGTTTTGAAATGTGTAAGTCTTGGTTTAAACTGTTCTGAAAAATTTAGTACCTGAACATGTTATTTAATACCCAAAATAACCAGAAAAGGTATGGTATCTGCAAAGATGTCTTCAAGGATGGTATGAGAGAGAGATCCTAGAGTACCTGAGGATTGTGCTGTGGTAAGAATTAAGCTTCCTATTTAAGCCCTTCCAAATTTAGACCACTCACTAATTTGTTACATAAACCAAATCAAGTAATAACGATAACTATAAAAGACTTTTCTGAAAAAACTGTCACTGTATATAAGGGGACGTGATTTCAAGCTGTAAATCAACAACAAATACTACTAATCATAATTCTATAAACTTTCCCCCAAGTTTTCTCATGCTGTTTTTCACTGGAGCTCATGAATGCTCTTCAGCTAACATCTAGAATCTAAATCCATCATATTTTCTTATTAATTCAGATGCCTCTCATTTTAAAGATCCCCAGATTGCTCCCTTTATTATAAATAAATTCTCAATGAATGTAAATTTCTGTATTTGGCTAATGCTTGTCTCTTTAGGCTTCATTTTGTTCTTCACCAACAGTATCGGTCTTAGAGAAATGTTACTTCTAATGAATTTATTTATATAAAAAGAAGCAATCTGTCATGATTTTGAAGATGGAAATGAGAGGAGAGAAAACTTTTGTGTGGTTTGAGTGTTTTGCCTTTGGTTCATTAAAAATAGGCACAGTTGGCTGACAGCGGTGGCTCACACCTGTAATCCCAGCACTTTGGGAGGGCGAGGTGGGTGGATCACGAGGTCAAGAGATCAAGACCATCCTGGCCAACACAGTGAAACCCTGACTCTACTAAAACTACAAAAATTAGCTGGGTGTGGTGGTGCACGTCTGTAGTCCCAGCTACTCAAGAGGCTGAGGCAGAGAATTGCTTGAACCCAGGAGGTGGAGACTGCAGTGAGCTGTGAGTGCACCATTGCACTCCAGCCTGGTGACAGAGCGAGACTCCGTCTAAAAAAAAAAGAAGGCACAGTTTTTGATAGATCATATAAAAATGTAGCATATTTTATCTCTAGTCTATAAGAGTAGCTGACTAATGAATTATACTTCAAAAATAATTCTGACATTACTGAATTAAAATGGAAACTAATATGCTTTTAAAAAGCACAGTTAGATTATCTTGGTTTATATGCAGTCTGTATTTAATCTCTCTTAAACATTGTCTCAGTACCTTGCCATTCTGATAAGCATTCCATTTGTAGCTGCAATGTTCTTTCAATAGTTTGACAGATATTACAATTCTGGTTAAGAATTTAAAGTTTCCAGAAGTTGGTACTGGAGACTGTATTTCCCATCATTTTCATGAGGCAAATGGATGCTCTATCATAATATCCATAAATGTAGTTCTCTAATGACACACAATTCATTAGTTTTTCTTATTGCTTCTTGTCTTTTTATTACTTTCAGGCGGTGGGCAGTAGAGACCCATTAATCTTCAAATGCTTTTAATAAAACAGCACTATGGGATGAAGGAGAGACAGAGAGGGTGGCAAAAACACAGTGTGGCTTCCTGGTGTTTTTATTTTTTTCTCTAACAAATGTTACTGATATTTAATTCCCTACTGTGATTATCAGTGCACTTATATTTTATTGTGGTACTGCACTGGACACTTAAAAATTTGTTAAGAGGTTAGATTTCAAGGCTGGGTATGGTGGCTAACACCTGTAACCCCAGCACTTTGGGAAGCTGAGGTGGGAGGATTGCTTGAGGCCAGGAATTTGAGACAAGCCTGGGTAACATAGTGAGACTTCATCTCTACAAAAAAATGACAAACTTAAAAAAGAGGTTCGATATCATGCTAAATGTTTTTCCCTATTTGTTTTTAATAATGAATTTCCTTATTTTCCTGGCACCAAGATCTGTCTTCACCTTCCATAGGGTATTACTAGCTCCTGAGTTTGTTTAGGCACTCAAAGGATACTTAACACTTGGAGGGAATAAAAGACTAGTACATATAAGGAAATTTAGGACTACTATATGAAAATAACAAATCTTGTTCTCCCTTCACCACCCCACAGCTGGTCATCCCTCCTACTATCCCTCCATTTCCTTTTCAGTGGTATCATTAAGGGTATGCGCTAACATTAAAATAAATGAAATGTCTGGAAAGGGTAAAATGCTATAAAAGTGTAGAAACAATTCCTCTGTATCTCATTCATACAAAACTTTTCCTGGTTTACTAAGAGACTATGAAACAATGACTTAAAAATCCATAGATAACAGGAATTTTCTCCATAACTGAAAAATACAGTTTATCCACACTCCCTTATTTTACAAAATTAAAATTAAAATGAAACTTTCACAAATTACATTGCCTCACCGTTACTCTTTGTAAATCAAACGTGTCTATCAATACCATGTTTATTAGACCCCAGGTCCTATATTCTAGGTTATGTACCAACCTCACACGCTGTTTCCCCCTAATTGCTGGCAGGAAATCAGAACTACAGGAATGAAATAGGTAATGGCTAGAAATCTTGATTAAGTGTATTGGAAATACGGACTAAATAAGGCACTTTAATTAGTATCAGACAGAAGGATGAATTTATCTCCAACAAAGCACAAACTGTTGAAGCATTACAATTTGGAAAACGTGTCTGAGACATAATTCACTATGATGATGGAGGAGATGAATCTCTTTCCTGTCATGCAAGATGAGTTCAGGATGAAAGTAATGACACTGTGACACTGCTAAAAAGCTGCAGTTGGTTAGCATTCATGAGACACATTTTTAAGGTAATCTGCCCCTGGGATACCATGATAAATACAAATCTCTTAATTTATTTAAAAAGTTAACTCAGTGTTCGTGGGGAAACACAGAAAGGCTATTTTAAATTAAAGGATATTTTAAATCAGACAAATTTCCTTATAGAAAGAGTAATAAAAAAAAAAAAGAGCACTGGGGGCTTATTATAATACTTCCTCTCAGGTTTCTAAGTATTTTAGTTCACTTATATTGTTCATGCACTTGTTCCCCAATATCAGAAGCCCTTTCAAATACATTATGAATATATTGAAAATTAAATAACAGCCCATGAAACTTTTACTATTTGTAAAAAAAAAGTGTTAAAATAACGTAACTTCAGATAAAAGTTAATTGATCTCACAAACCAAATATTTAAGTATCAATTAAATATAAGATTTTGTAGAAACTATGATAAGCAAAAAAAAAAAAAAATCCAGATACAAAGACTACATATTGCATGATTCCATTTTTACAAACTATCCAGGAAAAGTAAAATTACAGAGCCTGAAAATAGATGAGTGGTTTCCTGGAACTGAGAGTGGGAGCAGGAATAGACTGCAAATGGCCATGACAGAACTTTCTGAAGTGATATGTTTAAAAATTGAATTTTGATGATAGCTGCACAAATGTATAAATTTACTAAAAATCATCTAATCTACAATAGATGAATTTTATTTTATACCTAAATAAAACAGAGAAGATTATGTGGGGAAAAAAAACCATGGCATTGAGATTATTAGAGAAGTTGCACTCCCTCAAAATCTCATGGATTAGTAGGGTAGAATTAATAAAATAATCTAAGGACCATGAAAGAGCTTCCCAACAAGTGGTGGTACACTAGTGTTTTTCCAATGGGTTTCAGAACTGACAAGACTTCAATTCTCTCGGCCATTGGAGTGACATGGTAGGACCTGGGGCTTGTATTCCCTGCAGCTAAGAACCTTCTTCCATTGACTCTATTTACTACAGAAACAAAATATTTTGCTGATCAAAGGCACCTTGATAAATGAAAATGAAGAGAGATCATATCATTACTTACAAATGCAACTAAAGCAGCGCTTAGAGGGAAATTTATAGCTGCAATTGCCTATTTTAAGAAAAAAGAAAGATCTCAAATCAAAAGCCTAACCTTTCACCTAACACACTGTAAAAATGAAAGCAAACTAAACCTAAAATAGAAGGAAGTAAATAGTGCAGAATGAAGATAAAATAGAGAACAGAAAAATAGGAGAGAGTCCAAGAAATCATCCTAGAAATGTTATTTAAAATAGTCTTTTAATGGACAAACTTTTAGTTAGATGGGCTAAGAAAAAAGAAAGGCTATTCAAATTACTAGAATCGGAAACGGAAAAGAGGACATTATTACTGACCTTATAGAAACTAAAAATAATTACAAAAACTATGATCAAATGTGTAACAATAAATTAGAGAACTTGGATGAATTGAAAAATTAATGGCATTAACTTTTAATGGCAAAAAACACAATTACTTTTGCACCAACCTAACAGAAAAACACAAAATGACTCAAAAGAAAGACAATGAATAGATCTATAACATGAGATCAAATTAATAATCAGAGAATTACTACCAAAGAAAAGCTCAGTCCCAGATGGCTCCACTGGTGAATTCTACCAAATGCTTTTAAAAAATACAAATTCTTCATACCTTTGAAAAAAATTGAAGGGTCCACTTAAAACTTATTCTACAAGGCCACTATTACCCTGATAACAAAATCAGAGATATCACACAAAAAAATTACAAGGACAATATCTCTTATGAATATAGAGGCCAAAAACTTCAACAAAGCACTAGAAAACCAAATCCAGTAACAAATTTTAAAAATCCTGTATTATGATAGTGGGAATTGTGCAAGGAATGCAAGGTTCATTTACCACCTGAAAATCAAATAATGTATTACATCATATCAACAGAATAAAAGACAAAATCCACATGATCATCTCAATAGATGTAGGAAAAGCATTTGACAAAATCAAACACCTTTTCATTATAAAAACAGTCAATAAACTAGGAATAGAAATGAACTTCCTTAAACTGCTAAGAGTTTCTATTAAAAATTCAGAGCTAAAATCAGATTTAATTATAAAGGATTATATGCTTCCCCCCTGTGATCAGGAACAACACCAACATGCCTTTTCTTACCACTTATAGTCAACATTGAACTGGAAACAATTAGTCAAAAAAAATAAATAACGGAAATCTAAATTAGACAGGAAGAAGTTAAACTATCAGTATTTGCAGATGACATGGTCTTGTACATAGAAAAGTCTACAAAATCCACTAAAAATTTTAAAGTTAATAAGCAAGCTCAGTAAGGTTGATTGATGCATATAAAATCTATATACAAAAATAATTATATTTCTAATAACTTGAATGATTTAAAGATAAAATTAAGAAAACAATTCAACTCAAAATAGCATAAAAAAGAATAAAATAATAGAAATACATGTAACAAAAAAATAAAACTTTTACTTTGAAAACTACAAGACATTGTTGAAAGGGAAATTGAAGGTCTAAATACATAGAAAGACATCCCATATGTGTGGATCAGAAGACTTAATATTGTTAAGATGGCAGTATGCTCCAAATTGACCTACAGTTACAACATAATCCCTACTGGAATCTCAGCTGGTAATCTGCATAATCTTTACAAAAGTTGATAAACTCTTCCTAAAATTCATATCAAATTTCAGAATAGCCAAAACAATCTTCAAAAGCAACATAGGTGAAGGACTTGCAATCCTGATTTCAAAAGTTACTGCAATGGTAGAGCAATGGTAATCCAGAAAGTGTGGTAGTGGCATAAGAATAGACATATAGATTGGTAAAACAGAATTGAGAGTCCAGAAACAAATTCATGTATCTATGGTCAACTGATTTTCAAAAAAGGATGCAAAGAACATTTAATAAGGAAAGAATAGGTTTTTCAACAAATGGTGTTGGGACACTGAATAGTTCCATGTAAAAGAAGGAAGCTGGACTCTTACATTACACCATATACAAAAATCAACCTAAAATGGATCAGTGACCTAAATATAAAACTATGAAAGTCTCAGGAGAAAGCACAGAGCTAAATCTTAGTGACCTTAGGTTTGGCAATGAATTCTTAGCAGTGACAACAAAAGCACAAGCAACAAAGAAAAAAATAAATTGGACTTCATCAAAATTTTGTGTTTCAAAATACAAATCAAGAAAGTGAAAAAAATTCACAGAATGAGAGAAAAGATTTGCAAATCACATATATGATGTGGGCCTAGTATCCAAAATAGAGGAACTCTTAAAACTTGAGAAAACAAAAATGGGCAAAGCACTTGAATAAACTTGATATATGGCACTTGATACTGGCATTGCACGTCAGGCAGGAAAATTGTAATGGTGCTAGGACATTTAGCTTTCCATATGAAATATATATATATGGAAGATATTTATACCATATCAGCTTGTATAAGTATACTCTATGATGTTCAACAAAATCACCTAATGACACGTTTCTCAGAATGTATCCCTGCTGTTAAGTAACACATGACTGTATATAATTCTATTTATATGAAATGTCCAGAATAGATAAATCTATAAGAGACAGAAAGTAAATCAGTGGTTGGTTAAGGCTGGATTGGTTGGGGGTTGATAGCTAAAGGGTACAGTTTTTTTTTTTTTTCTTGAGATGATGAGCATATTCAAAAATGGATAGTGGTGATGATTACACAATTCTGTGAATATACTAATATATTACCCCCAAATATATACTGTGACTAGGTCACAAAAGTAAGTTTAGTCGATTGAATTAATAATTCCGCTTGGATGCTTACTAAGTACTCAGATATAAGACTAAATAGGATAAGATGTTTTGCCCTTTTCTCAGGAGGAAATACATTGCAAAATAAACAGGTAATTAACACAGTCCAAAAATTAAAAAGTGGTCAGCCAGAAAATGTACACCTCCCATTGGGTTAAAGGGAAGGATTATTCTCAGTGATGGTTAAGTTGAGATTCTCAATGCCAAGAAAGCAGCTATACAAAGATAAGAGGGAAGATGACTACAAGCAGACGGGAAAGCAAGTGCGACACTGAGAATGGGTGGATAAGTGTATGAGGGACTGCATGAAGTCCAGGGTGGATGAACTGCAGAAGATCGGGGGAACAGAGGGAGAAGGTGAGATCCTGGAGGTCATGAGAGATTGGTCAAGGGCAGGCCTGTAGGGATTTGTAGGTTAGGATGAGAAGCTTCAACTTGTTTCTTTTCAACCCCCTAATACTCTGTGCACCTCTTTTCTGTTACACATAACCCTCTGTATCTCCCTATCCTGCCTGCTCTAAAGAAAATGAACATTTCTCATATATCTTCAGTGCCTATTTGGGATCTCAACAGAGGTTTCCTGAATGAACAGGTCACATATTGGTATTATCATAAGGCAAAATCCTAAATCCTATAAGATATTTAGAATAAAGATTAAATAGAAGAAAAAAATGTTTTCTAAAGGTAATGTACAAATGAAGGCCAAGCAAATTGCATCTGAATTCCTCAGGCCAACCTGGTTGTTTCTACTAGAGACCATGATGGTTCCCCAAGTTTGAATGAATTAAAGCGAACACTTCCTAATTTAATTAACTCATTGCCAGAATCTGAAACATCAAACTGTTGGCAAAAAGCAGCTTTATGCTCTGAATATCGTGCGGTAGTCCTACATTAACTGCTTCTCTAGCCCGCTCACTAAGTATTCCAAGTCATTGTGCAGAATCATGGTATCTACTGTTACATCACCAAAAACTGTAACAGACAAAAATGGAAAGGCTATTATACAATTCTCAGAACTGAAATAGGATTATGTATTACCTTTCAAATAACACATGGTGATAAAATTTGCTTTCCTTAGAAATGACTTATAAATGTTTTATTGCCTAATGATTAGCTTTGCATTTGCATGTTGGATTTTCTGTTTGTACTACACAGGGATTCTGCCAAAATTCCAATTATAACATCATTATCTAGAAAGGGACACACTAGTTCTAACACATTTGAGACGAAGTTAGCCAAATAGCAGTTTTAGAGGGTAATACCACACATTTATGCACATAAATAGAGCATGTTTCTTTGGGAGGATTAAAAAAACAAACAACAACAATAATACACTTTTTTCAACTGGCTTACTGTGGCCTTGAGGCTTCGGCCTGGTCTGTCTGAAGTTTTTCTCCTTCCACTTCCATTGTACAGTAAACAATTCGATTGGGAGCAACTGACTTCAGGCCTTGCACTTCCATTATGACAATCTAAAGATAAAATGATTTTAAAATAATGCATCAAGTTGATAACATTTAGCAATATACATAAACAGCAGCATGAACTGTAATAAGGAAGATTGACAAAACTGAAAAAAAAATTTGTTTTTTGTTAACATCACTGGTATTTTATCTTCTTTATAATCCACCTCTATTCATAGAAGGTATAGTAAATAACATTTTTAGGAAATCTGGTAACTGAAAATATATCTGCTGCCAGATACAAATAAAAGTAAGGTCAAATGTCATAAATACAAGCCATAGTGAATTAAATGAAATTTAAACTCAGATCCTTAACAAATTAAGGCAAGTCTGCATGACGTTAAGCAGAATCACAAATGAAAATTCAGTGCAGATGATAACAGCAGTACATGATAAGTACCATATAAAATAATATAGCATATATTATTGGTAAACATTGATACCATCATACTAACTCACTGATATCAATATGTGATATCAGAAATTTTCTATATTCACTTAATTGAGATTACTATTACTGTCTGTAAAAGAGTTTAATTTATGGACTGTGTCTTATTAAATAGAAAATTATAATTTGTCACTGAACATTTTAATACTAACTTGGTAAGAAAAAATATTTTTTCTATCCATTAAAGATATGTACTAATTTAATTCAGTACACTGGAAAAGGGTGGAAAAACTGATATTGCCTTATGTATTTGTAACTCCTGGGAGAAAGGACAACATATATTTTTTATGTGTGCTTTTTAATGTTTGTCGAAGAGGCTGCCAATCTTAAAACACTGTAACCTATCATTCTTATTGGATGTATGTATCAAATATGAATATTATTTACCATAGCGTTTTCAATCAAAAGTTGCATCATGAACTCTTCTAAATTCTCAAAATTTAATTTATAAAATAGATTAAAATGCATTTTTATATATGTACATTGATGTCTTAATTGATCCCATGTTGTATTTGCACAAACAATAAAATTCATGTTATGCAGCGACCAAAACATCTATCATAAACATAATCTGTATCAGTTACTGATCATGTAATACTTTATTACAGTCATCACATCTTTTAGAGTCATGATAAGAATTTTGATCCAAAAGGGCTCAAAAAACAAACCATCTTAAAAGTGTTCTTCCTTTCAGCTCTGTTACAAGAGAAGGGTCATGTTTGTAAATATGAATGTGTATTTGTTTTTTGTTAAATTTTGTTTTCATAAAATATACAGGAAACTGATCACTCAGTTATTTATCAATAAAATAAAAGGTCAAACTCAGAACAAGTTTTCTTCCTCATCCAGGGCTTTTGTCATTTTCTCACATGGAAATACATACCAACATATGCATCAAAATCAGGACTTAACTGAAAACAGACTAAGAAAATTAATGGAGAATTGATAGAGAAAAGCAGTATCTTTCACAGCTGTTCTAATACTCATCAGGGAAATTGGGATGAAATACTAAATCTTGATTAAAGAAAATAAGCAAAGGAAGTTATGCATTTTTAATGACTCAGATTTTTTGTTAGTAATATGGAAATTTGTTAGATTCTTATACAAAATAAAACCAGAAGCTGAGATAAATCAAATATATAACCATATTAATTAAAAGGCAACTACACTTGGACTTACCACCATTTCTCTAATAACTTCTTAATAATAAAAATGTTTGATGGTCATTTAAAATGTATGAAACAACAGAATTGTGTAGCACAAATCCAGAAATCGTAAGAGCATAGCTTCAGATTTCAGAATATTATTGTTGACACTGCATCTCTTTCTGCAGTGTGTTTAAATAACCCAAATGCAAGAAAGGAAGCATCTGCTTGACATTATTTCTGTCACCTCTACTATAAGCTACTGTAAACATGACCTCCTAAAACATACAACTTGTGAAACAGTACTCTGCTTTTCAAAACAATACTTCCAACTGTGCTGGGAACGTTTTACCCTGCTGAATCGTCACTTTCAAAAGATACAGCTTCTGTGATGAATCTATATGTATAAATAAAACAATATGATTCTACAGATCTGATATCCAAAACGAAAATAAAACATAGGTGGCCTTAATAATTAGTGATAAAGACAGCCAAGAATTCCATGGACCATCAGCTAATCTAATTTTAAGTGTTTCAATTCCCAGCAAAACTTGCTAATGGACCTACAGAAGCTAAACTGACCTATTTTTCATCTTCTCTTCCCCAGTCTCTCTGTAGCTGATGTCATAAGCATAAAATAAAGTTGTCCTAGAAGTAAAAAGAAGAGAGGCATGTATAAAATGTGAAACTAGGTAACATTCTTCCAAGTGAAACACTGACCACAGAGGTTGGAGACATTTAAGCATGTGTAGTTTATAAAAAAAAAAAAATGACACTGGGCAATATGGTGAAATTGGGGACCATATAGCACCAAACATAGAGAAAGTCATGGGATCTGCTAGCCTAATATCAATGAAAGAATTCAGTCTAAAAAATCAACTATAAGCCGGGCACAGTGGCTCACGCCTGTAATCTCAGCACTTTGGGAGGCCGAGGCGGGCATATCATGAGCTCAGGAGATCGAGACCATCCTGGCTAACACAGTGACACCTTGTCTCTACTAAAAATACAAAAAATTAGCCTGGCGTGGTGGCGGGCACCTGTAGTCCAAGCTACTAGGGAGGCTGAGGCAGGAGAATGGTGTTAACCTGGGAGGCGGAGGTTGGCAGTGAGCCGAGATCGCGCCACTGCACTCCAGCCTGGGCGACAGTGCAAGATTCCGTCTCAAAAAAAAAAAAAAAATCAACTATATTCATGCCACTGATAACATTCCCCCACTTTCCACTTCTTAAGTGAACGTTTGTTTTTCTAGTATTGCTTGAACATTTAACATTATTGAACAGCTTAGCGTTTTGTGGATTGGCTCATCTCTTGCTTTAATATTTCTTCTGAAGCCTTAATGAACAGAGATACCTAAAAGTAATCCTGAACGGCTGCTTTTTTGATACCATAAAAATCCTTAATCCAGTAAGTATTTATTGAGTCAATTGTGTGCTAGGCACTGTTTAGGCACTTTCAATACCTCAGTAAACAAAAAAGAAAGAGAAAGAAATATAACCTTCCTGCAACTTATATTCTAGTAGAGAAAGTCAGCTAATTAACAATAAACACAATAAATAACTGAACTATATGTTAGTTGGTAAGTACTACAGCAAAAACTGAACTTGGTAAGGGAATAGGGTGTGGTGGGAGAAGGGAGGGGTGGGAGCAATTTTAAAGAGAAGGTGAAATTTGAGGAGAGTTTTTCAAATCTGCACTTTATTCCTTCGACTCAGTATAGTTCTTAGAAAAGATTCCTCCACTGGACCACTTCTAAGCCTGACTAATGAAATGTGTGAGCTTTGAATTGATTTAACTGCTTGCCTTTCAGAGTCTTCTTAGGCTGAAATATGGGGTCTGAGGAGCAAGGCTTGCTGAAAGGACTAGAGATAATTATTCAGTTTAGCTTGGCTGATGTCACAGGTCCTGTGACTAGAGGCATATCTATTCTCTCTGGTGTCCTATAAACATGCACTGCACCATCGTCACTTAACACGATTTTACTTTGTTGCTGGACACATAACTCTTGCTTCAAATACTGTGGACACTGAGAACAGATTTGTATTATGCTATGGTAGGAAAATATCTGCCTTAGATAGACATAGCAACAGAGGATGTCAAAACAATTTTATAAATATGCAAGCTTCTCAGACCATGCAAAGTGAAGTTTTAGCTCATATTCTCTGCCTAACAACCTACTGCCAACTCAACAGCCCTCCTAAACATATTGGCAATAAAGCACAGAATAACAATTCATAATTTCACTTAAACATTGACTCAGCAGCCTAATTTTGTTTTCAATAGGCAAAATATAATTCATAAGAAGTTAATTATTACAATTGTTTAAGATTTTTGAACAATAGAGAAAAGATAAAATTTTCTGAACTTTTAGTTCTGAATGTTTAAATATAAAGATAATGGTAGATTTGTATATTATAAAAGTTATTTTCTCTACAAATTATTTTTTCATCAATAAATTTAAATTATAGACTGGGCACGGTGTCTCAAGCCTGTAATCCTAGCACTTTGGGAGCCGGAGGTGGGTGGATTGTCTGAGCTCAGGAGTTTGAGACCAACCTGGACAACATGGCGAAACCCCATCTCTACTAAAAATACAAAAAAAAAAAAAATTTAGCCAGGCATTGTGTTGCATGTCTGTAGTCCCATCTACTCAGGAGGCTGAAACGGGAGAATCGCTTGAACCCAGAAGTGGAGGCTGTGGTGAGCAGAGATAGTGCCACTGTATTCCAGTTTGGGCAACAGAGAGAGACTCA